>NC_069505.1:560497474-560672474 GCF_027579735.1 Bombina bombina
CTACAAGAGAAATAAATTTATCAGGTAAGCATAAATTATGTTTTCTATGATCTTAGCAGGTTGTAACTAAGATCCATTGCTGTTCTCACATATGTCTGAGGGGATTACACAGATGAGGTAAAACTTCAGCGAGAGAATGGCGTGCAGTTTATTCTGCTATCAGGTATGTGCAGTTATAATTTTTTCTAGAGATGGAAAACACTAGAAAATGCTGCTGATACCGGATTAATGTAAGTTAAGCCTGAATACAGTGATTTAATAACGACTGGTATCATGCTTACTCCCAGGGGTAATACCTTTATGATATTGCAATATAAAACGTTTGCTGGCATGTTTAATCGTTTTTATATATGCTTTGGTGATAAAACTTTATTGGGGCCTAGTTTTTGCTTGTTAACTTGATTTAAAGTGTTTTCCAAGCTTGCTAGTCTCATTGCTAGTCTGTATAAACATGTCTACATAGAAGAAACTCCTTGTTCATTATGTTTAAAAGCCATGGTGGAACCCCCTCTTAGAATGTTTACCAAATGTACTGAGTTCATTTTAGGCAATAAAGATCATTTTCTGTCTTTTAAAAATTTTTATCACCAGAGGAATCTGACAAGGGGGAAGTTATGCCGACTAACTTTCCCCACGTGTCAGACCCTTTGACTCCCGCTTAAGGGACTCACGCTCAAATGGCGCCAAGTACATCTAGGGCACCCATAGCGTTTACTTTACAAGACATGGCGGCAGTCATGGATAATACACTGTCAGTGGTATTAGCCAGACTACCTGAACTTAGAGGTAAGCGAGATAGCTCTGGGGTGAGACAAAATGCAGAGCATACTGACGCTTTAAGAACCATGTCTGATACTGTCTCACAATATGCAGAAGCTGAGGAAAGAGAGCTTCAGTCAGTGGGTGATGTTAATGACTCAGGAAGATACCTGATTCTAATATTTCTACATTTAAATTTAAGCTTGAACACCTCCGCGTGTTGCTTAGGGAGGTTTTAGCTGCTCTGAATGACTGTGATTCCATTGCAGTGCCAGGGAAATTGTGTAGACTAGATAAATACTTGCAGTGCCGGTGTGTACTGATGTTTTTCCAATACCTTAAAGGTTTACAAAAATTATTAATAAGGAATGGGATAGACCAGGTGTGCCGTTCTCTTCCCCTCCTATTTTTAGAAAAATGTTTCCAATAGATGCCACCACACGGGACTTATGGCAGACAGTCCCTAAGGTGGAGGGAGCAGTTTCTACTCTAGCAAAGCGTACTACTATCCCTGTCGAGGACAGTTGTGCTTTTTTAGATCTAATGGATAAAAAATTAGAAGGTTACCTTAAGAAAATATTCAACAAGGTTTTATCCTACAGCCCCTTGCATACATTGCCCCTGTCACTGCTGCTGCAGCGTACTGGTTTGAGTCTCTGGAAGAGGCTTTACAGGTAGCGACTCCATTGGATGACATACTTGGCAAACTTAGAGCACTTAAGCTAGCCAATTCTTTTCTTTCTGATGCCATTGTTCATTTGACTAAACTAACGGCTAAGAATTCTGGTTTTGCTATACAGGCGCGCAGAGCGCTATGGCTTAAATCATGGTCAGCTGATGTGACTTCAAAATCTAAGCTACTTAACATTCCCTTCAAGGGGCAGACCCTATTCGGGCCTGGTTTGAAGGAGATTATTGCTGATATCACTGGAGGAAAAGGTCATGCCCTTCCTCAGGACAGGTCCAAATCTAGGGCCAAACAGTCTAATTTTCGTGCCTTTCAAAACTTCAAGGCAGGTGCGGCATCAACTTCCTCTAATAATAAACAAGAGGGAACTTTTGCTCAATCCAAGATGGTCTGGAGACCAAACCAGACCTGGAAAAAAGGTAAGCAGGTCAAAAAAGCCTGCTGCTGCCTCTAAGACAGCATGAAGGAACGGCCCCCTATCCGGTAACAGATCTAGTAGGGGGCAGACATTCACTCTTCGCCCAGGCGTGGGCAAGAGATGTTCAGGATCCCTGGGCGTTGGAAATTATATCCCAGGGATCTCTTCTGGACTTCAAAGCTCCCCCCCCAAAAGGGAGATTTCAGCTTTCACAATTATCTGCACACCAGATAAAGAGAGAGGCATTCTTACACTGTGTACGAGACCTCCTCGTTATGGGAGTGAACAGGAACAGGGTTTTTACTCAAATCTGTTTGTGGTCCCCAAAAAAGAGGGAACCTTCAGACCAATTTTGGATCTAAAGATCTTAAACAAATTCCTCAAAGTTCCGTCGTTCAAGATGGAAACTATTCGTACCATCCTACCATTGATCCAGGAGGGTCAATATATGACTACAGTGGATCTAAAGGATGCTTATCTTCACATTCCGATACACAAAGATCATCATCGGTTTCTCAGGTTTGCCTTTCAAGACAGGCATTACCAGTTGTAGCTCTTCCCTTTGGATTAGCTACAGCCCCAAGAATCTTTACAAAGGTTCTAGGGTCGCTTATGGCGGTCCTAAGGACGCGGGGCATAGCAGTAGCCCCTTATTTAGACGACATCCTGATACAGGCGTCAAACTTCCAAATTGCCAAGTCTCATACGGACGTAGTACTGGCATTTCTGAGGTTGCATGGGTGGAAAGTGAACGAGGAAAAGAGTTCTCTATCCCCACTCACAAGAGTTTCCTTTCTAGGGACTCTGATAGATTCTGTAGAAATGAAAATTCACCTGACGGAGTCCGGGTTATCAAAGCTTCTAAATTCCTTCCGGGTTCTTCATTCCATTCCGCGCCCTTCGGTGGCTCAGTGTATGGAAGTAATCGGCTTAATGGTAGCGGCAATGGACATAGTGCCGTTTGCACGCTTACATCTCAGACCGCTGCAACTATGCATGCTCAGTCAGTGGAGCGGGGATTACACAGATTTGTCCCCTCAACTGAATCTGGACCAAGAGACCAGGGATTCTTTTCCCTGGTAGCTATCTCGGGTCCATCTGTCCAAAGGTATGACCTTTCGCAGGCCAGATTGGACAATTGTAACAACAAATGCCAGCCTTCTAGGTTGGGGTGCAGTCTGGAACTCCCTGAAGGCTCAGGGATCGTGGACTCAGGAGGAGTCTCTCCTTTCAATAAATGTTCTGGAACTAAGAGCAATATTCAAGGCTCTTCAGGCTTGGCCTCAGTTAACAACTCTGAGGTACATCAGTTTTCAGTCGGACAACATCACGACTGTAGCTTACATCAACCATCAAGGGGGAACAAGAAGTTCCCTAGAGATGTTAGAAGTTTCAAAAATAATTCGCTGGGCAGAGATTCACTCTTGCCACCTATCAGCTATCCATATCCCAGGTGTAGAGCACTGGGAGGCGGATTTTCTAAGTCGTCAGACTTTTCATCCGGGAGAGTGGGAACTCCATCCGGAGGTATTTGCACAACTGATTCATCGTTGGGGCAAACCAGAACTGGATCTCATGGCGTCTCGCCAGAACGCCAAGCTTCCGTGTTACGGATCCAAGTCCAGGGATCCCAAGGCGACACTGATAGATGCTCTAGCAGCGCCCTGGTCTTTCAACCTGGCTTATGTGTTTCCACCGTTTCCTCTGCTCCCTCGACTGATTGCCAAGATCAAGCAGGAGAGAGCATCGGTGATTCTGATAGCACCTGCGTGGCCACGCAGGACCTGGTATGCAGATCTAGTGGACATGTCATCCTTTCCACCATGGTTTCTGCTTCTGAGACAGGACCTTCTACTTCAGGGTCCTTCCAACCATCCAAATCTAATTTCTCTGCGGCTGACTGCCTAGAGATTGAACGCTTGATTTTATCAAAACGTGGCTTCTCCGAGTCAGTTATTGATACCTTAATACAGGCACGAAAGCCTGTCACCAGGAAAATTTACCATAAGGTATGGCGTGGATATCTTTATTGGTGTGAATCCAAGGGTTACTCATGGAGTAAGGTCAGGATTCCTAGGATATTATCTTTTCTCCAAGAAGGTTTGGAAAAAGGATTGTCAGCTAGTTAAGCGTCTGGCAGATGTTCCAGACGTTCAGGCTTTTTGTCAGGCTTTAGTTAGAATCAAGCCTGTGTTTAAACCGGTTGCTCCACCATGGAGCTTAAACTTGGTTCTTAAGGTTCTTCAAGAAGTTCCGTTTGAACCTCTTCATTCCATAGATATCAAACTTTTATCTTGGAAAGTCCTTTTTTTTTTGGTAGCTATTTCCTCGGCTCGTAGAGTCTCCGAGTTATCTGCCTTACAATGTGATTCTCCTTATCTGATTTTTCATACGGATAAGGTAGTCCTGCGTACCAAATCTGGGTTCTTATCTAAGGTGGTATCTAACAAGAATATCAATCAAGAGATTGTTGTTCCATCATTGTGTTACACAATCTGGACGTGGTCCATGCTTTAAGGTTTTACTAACAAGCTACTAAAGATTTTCGTCAAACATCTGCTTGGTTTGTTGTCTACTCTGGACAGAGGAGAGGTCAAAAGGCTTCGGCAACCTCTCCTTCTTTTTGGCTAAGAAGCTTAATCCGCTTAGCCTATGAGACTGCTGGACAGCAGCCTCCTGAAAGGATTACAGCTCATTCCACTAGAGCTGTGGCTTCCACTTGAGGCTTCTTTTGAACAGATTTCCAAGGCGGCGACTTGGTCTTCGCTTCATACTTTTTCAAAATTTTGCAAATTTGATACTTTTGCTTCTTCGGAGGCTATATTTGGGAGAAAGGTTTTACAGGCAGTGTTTCCTTCCTTTTAAGTTCCTGCCTTGTCCCTCCCTTCATCCGTGTACTTTAGCTTTGGTATTGGTATCCCAGAAGTAATGGATGATCCGTGGACTGGATACACCTTACAAAAGAAAACACAATTTATACTTACCTGATAAATTTATTTCTCTTGTGGTGTATCCAGTCCACGGCCCGCCCTGTCATTTTAAGGCAGGTAATTTTTAAATTTAAACTACAGTAACCACTGCACCCTATGGTTCCTCCTTTCTCGGCTTGTTTTCGGTCGAATGACTGGCTATGACAGTTAGGGGAGGAGCTATATTACAGCTCTGCTGTGGGTTTCCTCTTGCAACTTCCTGTTGGGAATGAGAATATCCCACAAGTAATGGATGATCCGTGGACTGGATACACCACAAGAGAAATAAATTTATCAGGTAAGTATAAATTGTGTTTTATCTTATTAACTAAATTAATCCTATTTAAAACTAAATACTTACCTTTAAAATAAACCCTAATATAGCTACAATATAAATAATAATTATATTGTAGCTATCTTAGGATTTATTTTTATTTTACAGGCAACTTTCAATTTATTTTAACTAGGTACAATAGATATTAAATAGTTATTAACTATTTAATAGCTACCTAGCTAAAATAAAGAGAAATTAACCTGTAAAATAAAAACTAACCTAAGTTACAATTACACCTAACACTACACTATACTTTAATAAATTATTTCTATTTAAAACTAAATACTTACCTGTAAAATAAACCCTAACGGCTAGATTTAGAGTTTTGTCGGTAAGGACCCGCGTAGCTAACGCCGGCTTTTTTCTGGCCGCACCATAAAAATAACTCTGGTATTGAGAGTCCACAGAATCGCTGCGTTAGGCTCCAAAAAAGGAGCGTAGAGCATATTTAACGCAACTTCAACTCTCGATACCAGAGTTGCTTACGCAAGCGGCCAGCCTAAAAAACGTGCTCGTGCACGATTCCCCCATAGGAAACAAAGGGGCTGTTTGAGCTGAAAAAAAACCTAACACCTGCAAAAAAGCCGCGTTCAGCTCCTAACGCAGCCCCATTGTTTCCTATGGGGAAACACTTCCTACGTCTGCACCTAACACTCTAACATGTACCCCGAGTCTAAACACCCCTAACCTTACACTTATTAACCCCTAATCTGCCGCCCCCGCTATCGCTGACCCCTGCATATTATTTTTAACCCCTAATCTGCCGCTCCGTAAACCGCCGCTACTTACATTATCCTTATGTACCCCTAATCTGCTGCCCCTAACACCGCCGACCCCTATATTATATTTATTAACCCCTAATCTGCCCCCCACAACGTCGCCTCCACCTGCCTACACTTATTAACCCCTAATCTGCCGAGCGGACCGCACCGCTACTATAATAAAGTTATTAACCCCTAATCCGCCTCACTAACCCTATAATAAATACTATTAACCCCTAATCTGCCCTCCCTAACATCGCCGACACCTAACCTCAATTATTAACCCCTAATCTGCCGACCGGAGCTCACCGCTATTCTAATAAATGTATTAACCCCTAAAGCTAAGTCTAACCCTAACACTAACACCCCCCTAAGTTAAATATAATTTAAATCTAACGAAATAAATTAACTCTTATTAAATAACTTATTCCTATTTAAAGCTAAATACTTACCTGTAAAATAAACCATAATATAGCTACAATATAAATTATAATTACATTGTAGCTATTTTAGGATTAATATTTATTTTACAGGCAACTTTGTAATTATTTTAACCATGTACAATAGCTATTAAATAGTTAAGAACTATTTAATAGTTACCTAGTTAAAATAATAACAAAATTACCTGTAAAATAAATCCTAACCTAAGTTACAATTAAACCTAACACTAGACTATCATTAAATTAATTAAATAAAATATCTACAATTACCTACAATTAAACCTAACACTACACTATCAATACATTAATTAAATACAATATCTACAAATAACTACAATGAAATAAACTAACTAAAGTACAAAAAATAAAAAAGAACTAAGTTACAAAAAATAAAAAAATATTTACAAACATAAGAAAAATATTACAACAATTTTAAACTAATTACACCTACTCTAAGCCCCCTAATAAAATAACAAAGACCCCCAAAATAAAAAAATGCCCTACCCTATTCTAAATTACTAAAGTTCAAAGCTCTTTTACCTTACCAGCCCTGAACAGGGCCCTTTGCGGGGCATGCCCCAAGAAGTTCAGCTCTTTTGCCTGTAAAAAAAAACATACAATACCCCCCCCTCCAACATTACAACCCACCACCCACATACCCCTAATCTAACCCAAACCCCCCTTAAATAAACCTAACACTAAGCCCCTGAAGATCTTCCTACCTTGTCTTCACCTCACCAGGTATCACCGATCCGTCCTGGCTCCAAAATCTTCATCCAACCCAAGCGGGGGCTGGCGATCCATCATCCGGTGGCTGAAGAGGTCCAGAAGAGGCTCCAAAGTCTTCATCCTATCCGGGAAGAAGAGGCGATCCGGACCGGCAACCATCTTGATCCAAGTGGCATCTTCTATTTTCATCCGATGACGACCGGCTCCATCCTGAAGACCTCCACCGCGGACCCATCTTCTTCCGGCGACGTCCAACTGAAGAATGACGGTTCCTTTAAGGGACGTCATCCAAGATGGCGTCCCTCGAATTCCGATTGGCTGATAGGATTCTATCAGCCAATCGGAATTAAGGTAGGAATATTCTGATTGGCTGATGGAATCAGCCAATCAGAATCAAGTTCAATCCGATTGGCTGATCCAATCAGCCAATCAGATTGAGCTCGCATTCTATTGGCTGATCGGAACAGCCAATAGAATGCGAGCTCAATCTGATTGGCTGATTGGATCAGCCAATCGGATTGAACTTGATTCTGATTGGCTGATTCCATCAGCCAATCAGAATATTCCTACCTTAATTCCGATTGGCTGATAGAATCCTATCAGCCAATCGGAATTCGAGGGACGCCATCTTGGATGACGTCCCTTAAAGGAACCGTCATTCTTCAGTTGGACGTCGCCGGAAGAAGATGGGTCCGCGGTGGAGGTCTTCAGGATGGAGCCGGTCGTCATCGGATGAAGATAGAAGATGCCGCTTGGATCAAGATGGTTGCCGGTCCGGATCGCCTCTTCTTCCCGGATAGGATGAAGACTTTGGAGCCTCTTCTGGACCTCTTCAGCCACCGGATGATGGATCGCCAGCCCCCGCTTGGGTTGGATGAAGATTTTGGAGCCAGGACGGATCGGTGATACCTGGTGAGGTGAAGACAAGGTAGGATGATCTTCAGGGGCTTAGTGTTAGGTTTATTTAAGGGGGGTTTGGGTTAGATTAGGGGTATGTGGGTGGTGGGTTGTAATGTTGGGGGGGGTATTGTATGTTTTTTTTTACAGGCAAAAGAGCTGAACTTCTTGGGGCATGCCCCGCAAAGGGCCCTGTTCAGGGCTGGTAAGGTAAAAGAGCTTTGAACTTTAGTAATTTAGAATAGGGTAGGGCATTTTTTATTTTGGGGGTCTTTGTTATTTTATTAGGGGGCTTAGAGTAGGTGTAATTAGTTTAAAATTGTTGTAATATTTTTCTTATGTTTGTAAATATTTTTTTATTTTTTGTAACTTAGTTCTTTTTTATTTTTTGTACTTTAGTTAGTTTATTTCATTGTAGTTATTTGTAGATATTGTATTTAATTAATGTATTGATAGTGTAGTGTTAGGTTTAATTGTAGGTAATTGTAGGTATTTTATTTAATTAATTTAATGATAGTATAGTGTTAGGTTTAACTGTAACTTAGGTTAGGATTTATTTTACAGGTAATTTTGTAATTATTTTAACTAGGTAGCTATTAAATAGTTCTTAACTATTTAATAGCTATTGTACCTGGTTAAAATAATTACAAAGTTGCCTGTAAAATAAATATTAATCCTAAAATAGCTACAATGTAATTATAATTTATATTGTAGCTATATTAGGATTTATTTTACAGGTAAGTATTTAGCTTTAAATAGGAATAATTTATTTAATAAGAGTTAATTAATTTCGTTAGATTAAAATTATATTTAATTTAGGGGGGTGTTAGTGTTAGGGTTAGACTTAGCTTTAGGGGTTAATACATTTATTAGAGTAGCGGTGAGCTCCGGTCGGCAGATTAGGGGTTAATAATTGAGGTTAGGTGTCGGCGATGTTAGGGAGGGCAGATTAGGGGTTAATACTATTTATTATAGGGTTAGTGAGGCGGATTAGGGGTTAATAACTTTATTATAGTAGCGGTGCGGTCCGCTCGGCAGATTAGGGGTTAATAAGTGTAGGCAGGTGGAGGCGACGTTGAGGGGGGCAGATTAGGGGTTAATAAATATAATATAGGGGTCGGCGGTGTTAGGGGCAGCAGATTAGGGGTACATAGCTATAATGTAGGTGGCGGCGCTTTGCGGTCGGCAGATTAGGGGTTAATTATTGTAGGTAGCTGGCGGCGACGTTGTGGGGGGCAGATTAGGGGTTAATAAATATAATACAGGGGTCGGCGGTGTTAGGGGCAGCAGATTAGGGGTACATAAGTATAACGTAGGTGGCGGTCAGCAGATTAGGGGTTAAAAAAATTTAATCGAGTGGCGGCGATGTGGGGGGACCTCGGTTTAGGGGTACATAGGTAGTTTATGGGTGTTAGTGTACTTTAGAGTACAGTAGTTAAGAGCTTTATGAACCGGCGTTAGCCCAAAAAGCTCTTAACTACTGACTTTTTTCTGCGACTGGAGTTTTGTCGTTAGATTTCTAACGCTCACTTCAGACACGACTCTAAATACCGGAGTTAGAAAAATCCCATTGAAAAGATAGGATACGCAATTTACGTAAGGGGATCTGCGGTATGGAAAAGTCGCGGCTGAAAAGTGAGCGTTAGACCCTATTTTGACTGACTCCAAATACCGGCGGTAGCCTAAAACCAGCGTTAGGAGCCTCTAACGCTGGTTTTCACGGCTACCGCCAAACTCCAAATCTAGGCCTAAGATAGCTACAATGTAATTAATAATTACATTGTAGCTATTTTAGGATTTATATTTATTTTACAGGTAACTTTGTATTTATTTTAGCTAGTTAGAATAGTTATTAAATAGTTATTAACTATTTAATAACTACCTAGCTAAAAGAAATACAAAATTACCTGTAAAATAAATCCTAACCTAAGTTACAATTAAACCTAACACTACACTATCATTAAATTAATTAAATAAATTAACTACAAATACCTACAATTAAATACAATTAAATAAACTAACTAAAGTACAAAAAATAAAAAAAGCTAAGTTACAAAAAATAAAAAAAATAAGTTACAAACATTTAAAAAATATTACAACAATTTTAAGCTACTTACACCTAATCTAAGCCCCCTAATAAAATAACAAAGCCCCCCAAAATAAAAAAATTCCCTACCCTATTCTAAATTAAAAAGTTCAAAGCTCTTTTACCTTACCAGCCCTTAAAAGGGCCTTTTGCGGGGCATGCCCCAAAGAAAACTGCTCTTTTGCCTGTAAAAGAAAAATACACCCCCCCCAACATTAAAACCCACCACCCACATACCCCTAATCTAACCCAAACCCCCCTTAAAAAACCTAACACTACCCCCCTGAAGATCATCCTACCTTGAGTTGTCTTCAGCCAGCCGACCATCGATGGAACCGAAGAGGAGATCCGGAGCGGCAGAAGTCATCATCCAAGGGGCACTGAAGAAATCTTCCATCCGATGAAGTCATCATCCAGGCGGCGCTGAAAAAGTCTTCCATCCGGGCGATGTCATCTTCCAAGCGGCGTCTTCAATCTTCATCCATCCGGAGCGGAGCGGAGCCATCTTCAGACGAGCCGACGCGGATCCATCCTCTTCTTCCCGACGACTACCGACGAATGGATATTCCTTTAAGGGACGTCATCCAAGATGGCGTCCCTTCAATTCCGATTGGGTGATAGGATTCTATCAGCCAATCGGAATTAAGGTAGGAAAAATCTGATTGGCTGATTGAATCAGCCAATCAGATTGAAGTTCAATCGGATTGGCTGATCCAATCAGCCAATCAGATTGAGCTCGCATTCTATTGGCTGTTCCGATCAGCCAATAGAATGCAAGCTCAATCTGATTGGCTGATTGGATAGGGGTTAATAGGTATAATGTAGGTGGCGGCGGGGTCTGGGAGCAGCGGTTTAGGGGTTAATACATATATTATAGTTGCGGCGGGGACCGGGAGCGGCGGTTTAGGGGTTAAAATATTTATTATAGCTTGCGGTGGGCTCCGGGAGCGGCGGTTTAGGGGGTAATAACTTTATTTAGTTGCGGCGGTGTAAGGGGGGCAGATTAGGGGTGTTTAGACTCGGGGTACATGTTAGGGTGTTAGGTGCAGACATCTCCCATTGGAATCAATAGGATGTCGGGCAGCAGCGAACATGAACTTTCGCTATGGTCAGACTCCCATTGATTCCTATGAGATCCGCCGGTTCCCGGGCGGCGGATTGAAAACCAGGTACGCTGGGCCGGAAAAGTGCCGAGCGTACCTGCTAGTTTTTTGATAACTCCCAAAAGTAGTCAGATTGTGCCGCACTTGTGTGCGGAACATCTGGAGTGACGTAAGAATCGATCTGTGTCGGATCGAAGCTTATGTCACAAAATTCTACTTTTGCCGGTATCTAGGGCTTGATAACTAAGGCGAATCAGCCTCCCCACAAATACGCTGCGGAATTCCAGCGTATTTGAGGTTGATGGCTTGATAACTACCCCCCAGAGTATTAAAGCTTCAAGTTGAAATGGAAAAACCAAACCAGACTCCCAATTATATGTTGTAATTTGTTCTTTTTTAGTGATCCAGTCAATAGCAAATCTTGCCAGTACCACTAAATTATAAGCTTGAATATTAGGTAAAGCTAAACCAGCTGCCATTTTTAAATTCATGAGACGTTGAATAGCTATACGTGGTTTAGACTTTTGCCATAAAAATTTGGAGCACGCTTTATTATATGATATCAGCCTTACGTATATATAATGGAATATTTTGAAAAATATATAGTAACTTGGGGAAAAGTAACGTTTTAATCAGAGCTACATGCGCTGATAAAGAGATGGGTAAAAAGGCCCAATCCTCGAGGTTTTTTTTACACTTCTCTAAACTTGGTGTAAAGTTCAATTTATACCAGTCATCTGGGTTATTTGTCAATTTAAGACCAAGATAAGAAATTAGGGTTACTTCCAAAAAACAGAATTTATGTTTACCTGATAAATTTCTTTCTCCTACGGTGTATCCGGTCCACGGCTTCATCCTTACTTGTGGGGATATTCTCTTCCCCTACAGGAAGTGGCAAAGAGAGCACACAGCAGAGCTGTCCATATAGCTCCCCTCAGGCTCCGCCCCCCCAGTCATTCGACCGACGGTTAGGAGAAAAAGGAGAACCATAAGGTGCAGTGGTGACTGTAGTTTACAAAAAAATAATTTAAACCTGACCAAAATGCCAGGGCGGGCCGTGGACCGGATACACCGTAGGAGAAAGAAATTTATCAGGTAAACATAAATTCTGTTTTCTCCTACATTGGTGTATCCGGTCCACGGCTTCATCCTTACTTGTGGGAACCAATACCAAAGCTTTAGGACACGGATGAAGGGAGGGAACAAGTCAGGTAACCTAAACGGAAGGCACCACTGCTTGCAAAACCTTTCTCCCAAAAATAGCCTCCGAAGAAGCAAAAGTAATGAATTTGTAAAATTTGGCAAACGTATGCAGTGAAGACCAAGTCGCTGCCTTACAAATCTGTTCAACAAAAGCCTCATTCTTGGAAGCCCATGTGGAAGCCACAGCTCTAGTAGAGTGAGCTGTAATTCGTTCAGGAGGCTGCCTTCCAGCAGTCTCATAAGCCAACCTGATGATGCTTTTCAGCCAGAAAGACAGAGAGGTCGCAGTCGCCTTTTGACTTCTCCTCTTGCCAGAATAGACGACAAACAAGGACGATGTTTGTCTGAAGTCTTTAGTTGCTTTTAGATAAAACTTTAAAGCACGAACCCCATCAAGATGGTGTAACAGACGTTCCTTGTTAGAAACTGGATTAGGACACAGAGAAGGAACAACTATTTCCTGGTTGATATTCTTATTGGAAACCACTTTTGGAAGAAAACCAGGTTTGGTACGTAAAACGACCTTATCTGTATGAAACACCAGATAGGGTGAATTACACTGCAAAGCAGACAATTCAGAAACTCTTCTAGCAGAAGAAATAGCTACAAAAAAACAAAACTTTCCAAGATAGTAACTTAATATCTATGGAATGTAGAGGTTCAAACGGAACCCCTTGAAGAACTGAAAGAACTAAATTTAGACTCCATGGAGGAGCCACAGGTCTGTAGACAGGCTTGATTCTGACTAAAGCCTGTACAAACCCTGAATATCTGGCATGGCTGCCAGACGCTTGTGTAACCAGACAGAGCAGATATCTGTCCCTTAAAAGAACTAGCTGACAGACCTTTCTCCAATCCTTCTTGGAGAAAAGATAGTATCCTTGGAATCCTAATCTTACTCCATGAGTAACCCTTGGATTCGCACCAGCAAAGATATTTCCGCCATATCTTATGGTAAATTTTCCTGGTGACAGGCTTTCTAGCCTGGATCAGAGTATCTATAACTGATTCCGAAACCCCACGTTTAGCTAGAATCAAGCGTTCAATCTCCAAGCAGTCAGTTGCAGAGAAACTAGGTTTGGATGTTCGAATCGACCTTGAATTAGAAGGTCCTGCCTCAAAGGCAGCTTCCATGGTGGAACCGATGACATATTCACCAGGTCTGCATACCAAGTCCTGCGTGGCCACGCAGGAGCTATTAGAACTACCGAAGCCTTCTCCTGCTTGATCCTGGCTACTAGCCGGGGGAGAAGGGGAAACGGTGGAAAGACATAAGCTAGATTGAACGACCAAGGCACTACTAAGGTATCTACCAATGTCGCCTTGGGATCCCTGGACCTGGACCCGTAACGTGTAACTTTGAAGTTCTGACGTGACGCCATCAGATCCAGATCTGTAATGCCCCATAGCTGGGTCAGCTGAGCAAAAAAAACCTCCGGGTGGAGTTCCCACTCCCCCGGATGGAAAGTCTGAAGACTCAGATAATCCGCTTCCCAGTTGTCCACTCCTGGGATGTGAATTGCTGATAGATGGCAGGAGTGATCCTCTGCCCATTTGATGATCTTGGATACCTCCCTCATCACCAGGGAACTCTTTGTTCCCCCCTGATGATTGATGTACGCAACAGTCGTCAAGTTGTCCGACTGAAAACTGATGAATTTGGCCTCCGCTAGTTGAGGCCATGCCTGGAGCGCATTGAATATCGCTCTCAATTCCAAAATGTTTATCGGGAGAAGAAATTCTTCCCGAGACCATAGACCCTGAACCTTCAGGGACTTCCAGACCGCGCCCCAGCCTAAGAGGCTGGCGTTGGTCGTGACAATGATCCACTTCGGTCTTCGGAAACTCATTCCCTGAGACAGGTGATCCTGAGACAACCACCAGAGGAGTGAGTCTCTGGTTTGCTGGTCCATCTGAATCTGGGGAGAAAAATCTGCATAATCCCCATTTCATTGTTTGAGCATGCACAGTTGCAATGGTCTTAAATGAATTCGAGCAAAAGGAACCACGTCCATTGCCGCAACCATTAGTCCTGTTACCTCCATGCACTGAGCTATGGAGGGTTGAGGAATGGATTGAAGAACTCGACAAGTGTTCAAAAGTTTTAATTTCCTGACCTCTGTCAGAAAGATTTTCATTTCTACCGAGTCTATTATTGTTCCCAGGAAGGGAACCCTTGTGAACGGGGACAGAGAACTTTTTTCTATGTTCACCTTCCACCCGTGAGACCTTAGAAAGGCTAGAACAATGTCCGTATGAGCCCTTGCTTTGTGAAAAGACGACGCCTGTATTAAATGTCATCTAGTTAAGGTGCTACTGCAATGCCCCTTGGCCTTAGCACCGCTAGAAGGGACCCTAGCACCTTTGGGAAAATTCTCGGAGCAGTGGCCAATCCGAAGGGAAGAGCCACGAACTGGTAATCCGAATGGTTTCCATTTGGAATGATGGAACTCTGAGTAATTGGTCTAGGATCTTTAAATCCAGAATTGGCCTGAAAGTTCCTTCCTTTTTGGGAACTACAAACAGGTTTGAGTAAAATCCCAGTCCTTGTTCTGCTGTTGGAACTGGGTTTATCACTTCCATTTTTAAAAGGTACTCTACGCAATGTAAGAATGCCTGTCTCTCTATCTGGTCTAAAGATAAGCGAGACAAGTGGAACCTTCCCCTTGGAGGAAGGTCCTTGAATTCTAGAAGATACCCCTGAGAGACAATTTCTAGTGCCCAGGGGTCCGGAACATCTCTTGCCCAGGCCTGAGCAAAGAGAGAAAATCTGCCCCCTACTAGATCCGGTCCCGGATCGGGGGCTACCCCTTCATGCTGTCTTGGTAGCTGCAGCAGGTCTTTTGGCCTGTTTACCCTTGTTCCAGCCTTGCAATGGTTTCCATGCTGGTTTGGGCTGGGGTGCGTTACCCTCTTGCCTAGTGGCTGTAGAGGTAGAAGCCGGTCCGTTCCTGAAATTGCGAAAGGAACGAAAATTAGACTTATTTTTAACTTTGAAAGGTCTATCCTGTGGAAGGGCATGGCCCTTTCCCCCAGTGATATCTGAAATAATTTCTTTCAACTCTGGCCCGAATAGGGTCTTACCTTGAAAGGAATATTAAACAATTTTGTTTTGGACGACACATCCGCCGACCACGATTTTAGTCAAAGCGCTCTACGCGCCACTATTGCGAAACCAGAATTTTTCGCCGCTAATTTAGCTAACTGAAAAGCGGCATCTGTAATGAAAGAATTAGCCAACTTCAGGGCGTGAATTCTATCCATGACTTCATCCTAAGAAGTCTCCTTCTGGAGCGAGTTTTCTAATTCCTCAAACCAAAAAGCAGCTGCAGTGGTTACAGGAATAATGCAAGAAATTGGTTGAAGAAGAAAACCTTGTTGAACAAAAATTTTCTTAAATAAACCTTCTAATTTTTTATCCATAGGATCTTTGAAAGTGCCACTGTCTTCTATTGGTATAGTTGTGCGCTTAGCTAGCTTTGAAACTGCCCCCTCTACCTTAGGGACCGTCTGCCACGCGTCCCTTCCGGGGTCAACAATGGGGAACATTTTCTTAAATATAGGAGGGGAAAAAAAGGTACACCTGGTTTCTCCCACTCCTTATTCACTATATCCGCCACCCTCTTAGGTATCGGAAACGCATCAGTGTGTACTGGGACCTCTAAGAATTTATCCATTTTACACAATCTTTCTGGGACCACCAAAGGGTCACAATCATCAAGAGTAGCCAGGACCTCCTTAAGTAGAGCGCGGAGGTGTTCTAGCTTAAATTTAAATGCTATGGTATCAGGCTCTGCCTGCTGAGAAACTTTTCCTGTGTCAGAAATTTCTCCCTCAGACAAGCCCTCCCTCACCGCCAAGTCAGATTGATGTGAGGGCACTACAGATAAATTATCCTCTGCGTCTACTTGCTCATTTTCTGTATTTAAAACTGAGCAATCACGCTTCCTAGAAAAGCTGGCAGTTTGGATAAAAATGCTGCGATAGAATTATCCATTACTGCTGCTAACTGTTGCATAGTAATCGCAATTGGTGCGCTAGATGTACTGGGCATCGCCTGCGCGGGCATAGCTGGTGTTGACACAGAAGGAGAGGAAAGCAAGCTATTTTCACTACCTTCAGCTAAAGAATCATCTTGGGCTATATTTTTAAGTGTGATTGTACTGTCCTTAAGCTGTTTGGACGCTATGGCACACTTCACACATAAATTTAATGGGGGAACCACCTTGGCCTTTGGACATACAGAACATAGGCTATCTGAAGACTCAGACATGTTTAACAGACTTAAACAGAACTATAATGCAATAAAAATTATTTATGACAAAAACGTTACTGTCTCTTTAAATAATAAAAAAACACACTTTTTTACTGAAACATCAAAAAAACCATGAAATAAACATCCGATTTTAATGAAATTTTCACCACAGAGTCTAAATGCTTTGAAAAGATTGCACACAAATTTTCAGATCAATTAACCCCTTAATGCCCAAACCGGAGTTAATAACAGTTATTAACCAGTTAACACACTACAGTACTAGCCACAGATTTCACTGTAGCCTTTTACCTTCAGTAGGGATTATTTTAGCAGGAAATAAGCCTCCATGGAGTCTTTTATGATGCCTCTTGACTCCCCACATGAAGCTGCATGGATTGCCTAGGCAAAAACAACTGCACAATTTAGGCCTAAAAATTAGGCCTCCTCCCTCTTCATTCTAGAGTGGAGGGGCCTTTCTGACTAGATTTAGGTGTCCAAATAAGTGCCAGGCCGAATTTAAACCCCAAAAGTGTTTTAAAGTCTGAAAAAACACCTTATTTATAGTGAAAAACATGCTAAAAAGCAATCGATTTTAAAGCCCACAATAGTTTCAACCAGCATAGAGCCCTAAATATAAGCCATCATTTTATACAGAGTCTATTAGAAAAAAATGGCTTAGCAATCCCAGAGGGAATTTCTGACAGTCTTCTAGCATTACATGGTCTTGTTAGAAAAATGACTGATCATACCTGAAGCAGTTAAGCCTGCAAACTGTTCCCCCCAACTGATGTTCTCTGGTTAACAGTCCTGCGTGGGAACAGCAATGGATTTTAGTTACTGGTGCTAAAATCATATTCCTCTTAGCAGAAATCTTCATCACTTTCTGCTGTAGAGTAAATAGTACAAACCGGCACTATTTTAAAATAACAAACTCTTGATAGAAGAAATAAAAAACTACAACTAACACCACATACTCTTTACCACCCCGTGGAGATGCTACTTGTTCAGAGCGGCAAAGAGAATGACTGGGGGGGCGGAGCCTGAGGGGAGCTATATGGACAGCTCTGCTGTGTGCTCTCTTTGCCACTTCCTGTAGGGGAAGAGAATATCCCCACAAGTAAGGATGAAGCCGTGGACCGGATACACCAATGTAGGAGAAATGGATGATTAATTCTGGTTAATGTTTTTTTGTCTATCCACAGAAGTTCCGATTTTGATAAATTAATCTTATAGCCTGAGATTGATCCGAACTTGAAAAAAATATCCTGCAGTATTGGCAAGGTATTTTGAAGATCGGACAAAAATAATAGGAGGTCATCCGCATATAGTAGAAGAACTAATTTATAATCTGCCAGTGTAATACCCATAAGTTCTTGCCGAAGAAGAATTGCTAAGGGTTCCAAAGAAATATTAAATAATAAAGGGGAAAGAGGGCATCCCTGGCGTGTCCCCCTCTTGAGAGTGAATCGTTTAGATCATATTGTTAATAATAATTGCTGATGAGGGAGAATTATAAATTAATCGAATAAACTTATTGAAATGCCCAGTCATACCGAATTGTTCAAGAGAGGAGAACAAGTGGTCCCAGGCTATCCGGTCGAAGGCCTTCTCAGCGTCGACAGTTAAAATAGCCTTATCTAATAACACATGACTAGAAGTCCTATATTTATTCCAAAAAAAGTCCAAAAGGACCAAGACTTTCCTTGTATTTTTTACAGGGTTTCTACCAGGCATAAATCCAGATTGATTTTCGTGGATTATATCTCCAATATAAGGTTTAAGGCGATTAGCTAAAATGGCCGTTAAAAGTTTATAATCAGTGTTCAAAACAGAAATAGGCCTGTACGAACTGGGTAACTCGGGATCCTTGTTCTTTTTTAATATTAACAAGATGTTGGCAGCTGCAAAATAGGGTGAAGACGCCGCACAATCAGAATAATAATAATTAAATAATTTGTTCAATATGGGTGTAATCTGAGTTTGCAATATTCTATAGAATTCTATAGGAAGGGCATCAGGCCCTGCAGCTTTGTTTAATTTGGCATTTTTAATAGCTAATAATATCTCATTTTCTGCAATCGGAGAATTAATTTCCGTCATTATCTCACGTGAGAGTCTAGGGGTCTTAATCTTATCCCAAAATTCCTTCTTATTACTTATATTGGGATCTTCACATGTATATAAGTTATTAAAATAGTCAAAGAATACTTTTTCAATATCCTTTTGTTTAGTAAATCGGTCCAAACCCTGTTTAATTGCCGAGATAGTATTTTTGGAGACGGATTTAGTAATTCTGGCTAGAAACTTGGCTGATCTCCCCGCATGCCCTCCATAGATAGCTTTGATTCTAAGTTCCTCTTGGATAGTATCTTGTTTAAGTTGCATGTCTCGTGCTGCTTTTGACTTAACATATAAGCCCCAGCGGAAACTATTCGGATTATCTAAATAGCCTCTGTAGGCATTTTTAACTTGATTAGCTAACTGAATTTTGACACAATTATATTTTTTCCTTTGATAACACATGTAAGATTTGATCTCCCCTCGTAAGACCGCTTTGGCCGTCTCCCAGAAAACTTCTGTTTCTCCTACATTGGTGTATCCGGTCCACGGCTTCATCCTTACTTGTGGGATATTCTCAATCCCTACAGGAAGTGGCAAAGAGAGCACACAGCAGAGCTGTCCATATAGCTCCCCTCAGGCTCCGCCCACCCAGTCATTCTCTTTGCCGCTCTAACTAGTAGCATCTCCACGGGGGTGGTAAAGAGTATGTGGTGTTTAGTTGTAGTTTTTTATTCTTCTATCAAGAGTTTGTTATTTTAAAATAGTGCCGGCTTGTACTATTTACTCTGCAGCAGAAAGTGATGAAGATTTCTGCCGAGAGGAATATGATTTTAGCACCAGTAACTAAAATCCATTGCTGTTCCCACGCAGGACTGTTGAAACCAGAGAACTTCAGTTGGGGGGAACAGTTTGCAGGCTTATCTGCTTCAGGTATGATCAGTCATTTTTCTAACAAGACCTAGTAATGCTAGAAGACTGTCAGCAATCCCCTCTGGGATAGGTAAGCCATTTTTCTTAGACTCTGTATAAAATTATGGCTTATATTAAGGGCTCTATGCTGGTTGACACTATTGTGGGCTAAATCAATTGCTTTTTAGCATGTTTTTCACTATAAATAAGGTGTTTTTTCAGACTTTAAAACACTTTTGGGGTTTAATTTGCGCCTGGCACTTATTTGGACACCTATTCTAGTCAGAAAGGCCCCTCCACTCTGGAATGAAGAGAGAGGAGGCCTCATTTTCACACAGTTGTTTTGCTTAGGCAGTTTCATGCAGCTTCATGTGGGGAGTCCAGAGGCATCACAAAAGTCTTCAGAGAGGCTTATTTCCTACTAAAATAATCCCTAAGGAAGGTAAAGGCCTCAATGGAAGCTGTGGCATAGTTTTTAACTGGTTAATTGCTGTTATAGCTCCGGTTTGGGCATTAAGGGGTTAATTGGTCTGAAAATTTGTGTGCAATCCTTTCAAAGCATTTAGACACTGTGGTGAAAATTTCATTAAAATCGGATGTTTCCTTGATGGTTTTTTTATGTTTTAATAATAAAGTGTGCACTTTTATTATTTAAAGACACAGTAACGTTTTTGTCAAAAATATTTTTTATTGCATTGAAGATCTGTTTAAGTCTGTCAAACATGTCTGACCCTTCAGATAACCTATGTTCTGTATGTTCAAAGGCCAAGGTGGTTCCCCCATTAAATTTATGTGTGAAGTGTGCCATAGCGTCCAAACAACTTAAGGACCGTACAATCACGCTTAAAGATATAGCCCAAGATGATTCTTTAGCTGAAGGTAGTGAGGATAGCTCACTATCCTCTCCTTCTGTGTCAACACCAGCTATGCCCGCGCAAGCGATGCCCAGTACATCTAGCGCGCCAATTGCTATTACTATGCAACAGTTAGCAGCAGTAATGGATAATTCTCTCGCAGCATTTTTATCCAAACTGCCAGCTTTTCCTAGGAAGCGTGATTGCTCAGTTTTAAATACAGAAAATGAGCAAACAGACGCAGAGGATAATTTATCTGTACTGCCCTCACATCAATCTGACTTTGCGGTGAGGGAGGGCCTGTCTGAGGGAGAAATTTCTGACACAGGAAAAGTTTCTCAGCAGGCAGAGCCTGATACCATAGCTGTTAAATTTAAGCTAGAACACCTCCGCGCTCTACTTAAGGAGGTCCTAGCTACTCTTGATGATTGTGACCCCTTGGTGGTCCCAGAAAAATTGTGTAAAATGGATAAATTCTTAGAAGTCCCAGTACACACTGATGCGTTTCCGATACCTAAGAGGGTGGCGGATATAGTGAATAAGGAGTGGGAGAAGCCAGGTGTACCTTTTGTTCCCCCTCCTATATTTAAGAAAATGTTCCCCATTGTTGACCCCAGAAGGGACGCGTGGCAGACGGTCCCTAAGGTAGAGGGGGCAGTTTCAACGCTAGCTAAGCGCACAACTATACCAATAGAAGACAGTTGCGCTTTCAAAGATCCTATGGATAAAAAATTAGAAGGTTTACTTAAGAAAATTTTTGTTCAAAAAGGTTTTCTTCTTCAACCAATTTCTTGCATTATTCCTGTAACCACTGCAGCTGCCTTTTGGTTTGAGGAATTAGAAAACTCGCTCCAGAAGGAGACTTCTTATGATGAAGTCATGGATAGAATTCACGCCCTGAAGTTGGCTAATTCTTTCATTACAGATGCCGCTTTTCAGTTAGCTAAATTAGCGGCGAAAAATTCTGGTTTCGCAATAGTGGCGCGTAGAGCTCTTTGGCTAAAATCGTGGTCAGCGGATGTGTCGTCCAAAACAAAATTGCTTAATATTCCTTTCAAGGGTAAGACCCTATTCGGGCCAGAGTTGAAAGAAATTATTTCAGATATCACTGGGGGAAAGGGCCATGCCCTTCCACAGGATAGACCTTTCAAAGCTAAAAGTAAGTCTAATTTTCGTTCCTTTCACAATTTCAGGAACGGACCGGCTTCTACCTCTACAGCCACTAGGCAAGAGGGTAACAGACCCCAGCCCAAACCAGCATGGAAACCATTGCAAGGCTGGAACAAGGGTAAACAGGCCAAAAAGCCTGCTGCTGCTACCAAGACAGCATGAAGGGGTAGCCCCCGATCCGGGACCGGATCTAGTAGGGGGCAGACTTTCTCTCTTTGCTCAGGCCTGGGCAAGAGATGTTCCGGACCCCTGGGCACTAGAAATTGTCTCTCAGGGGTATCTTCTAGAATTCAAGGACCTTCCTCCAAGGGGAAGGTTCCACATGTCTCGCTTATCTTTAGACCAAATAAAGAGACAGGCATTCTTACATTGCGTAGAAGACCTTTTAAAAATGGGAGTGATACACCCAGTTCCAACAGCAGAACAAGGACTGGGTTTTACTCAAACCTGTTTGTAGTTCCCAAAAAGGAAGGAACTTTCAGGCCAATCCTGGACTTAAAGATCCTAAACAAATTCCTCAGAGTTCCATCATTCAAAATGGAAACCATTCGGACAATTTTACCAATGATCCAGGAGGGTCAATATATGACTACCGTGGACTTAAAGGATGCGTACCTGCATATTCCTATCCACAAAGATCACCATCAGTTTCTGAGGTTCGCCTTTCTGGACAAGCATTACCAGTTCGTGGCTCTTCCCTTCGGATTGGCCACTGCTCCCAGAATTTTCACAAAGGTGCTAGGGTCCCTTCTAGTGGTGCTAAGGCCAAGGGGCATTGCAGTAGCACCTTACCTAGACGACATTTTAATACAGACGTCGTCCTTTCACAAAGCAAGGGCTCATACGGACATTGTTCTAGCCTTTCTAAGGTCTCACAGGTGGAAGGTGAACATAGAAAAAAGTTCTCTGTCCCCGTTTACAAGGGTTCCCTTCCTGGGAACAATAATAGACTCGGTAGAAATGAAAATCTTTCTGACAGAGGTCAGGAAATTAAAACTTTTGAACACTTGTCGAGTTATTCAATCCATTCCTCAATCCTCCATAGCTCAGTGCATGGAGGTAATAGGACTAATGGTTGCGGCAATGGACGTGGTTACCTTTGCTCGAATTCATTTAAGACCATTGCAACTGTGCATTCTCAAACAATGGAATGGGGATTATGCAGATTTGTCTCCCCAGATTCAGATGGACCAGCAAACCAGAGACTCACTCCTCTGGTGGTTGTCTTAGGATCACCTGTCTCAGGGAATGAGTTTCCGAAGACCGGAGTGGATCATTGTCACGACCGACGCCAGCATCTTAGGCTGGGGCGCGGTCTGGGAGTCCCTGAAGGCTCAGGGTCTATGGTCTCAGGAAGAATCTCTTCTCCCGATAAACATTTTGGAATTGAGAGCGATATTCAATGCGCTCCAGGCATGGCCTCAACTAGCGGAGGCCAAATTCATAAGATTTCAGTCGGACAACATGACGACTTTACATCAATCATCAGGGGGGAACAAAGAGTTCCCTGGCGATGAGGGAGGTATCCAAGATCATCAAATGGGCAGAGGATCACTCCTGCCATCTATCAGCAATTCACATCCCAGGAGTGGACAACTGGGAAGCGGATTATCTGAGTCGTCAGACTTTCCATCCGGGGGAGTGGGAACTCCACCCGGAGGTTTTTGCTCAGCTGACCCAGCTATGGGGCATTCCAGATCTGGATCTGATGGCGTCACGTCAGAACTCCAAGGTTCCATGTTACGGGTCCAGGTCCAGGGATCCCAAGGCGACATTGGTAGATGCCTTAGTAGTGCCTTGGTCGTTCAATCTAGCTTATGTCTTTCCACCGTTTCCCCTTCTCCCCCGGCTAGTAGCCAGGATCAAACAGGAGAAGGCTTCGGTAATTCTGATAGCTCCTGCGTGGCCACGCAGGACTTGGTATGCAGACCTGGTGAATATGTCATCGGTTCCACCATGGAAGCTGCCTTTGAGGCAGGACCTTCTAATTCAAGGTCCATTCGAACATCCAAACCTAGTTTCTCTGCAACTGACTGCTTGGAGATTGAACGCTTGATTCTAGCTAAGCGTGGGTTTTCGGAATCAGTTATAGATACTCTGATCCAGGCTAGAAAGCCTGTCACCAGGAAAATTTACCATAAGATATGGCGGAAATATCTTTGCTGGTGCAAATCCAAGGGTTACTCATGGAGTAAGATTAGGATTCCAAGGATACTATCTTTTCTCCAAGAAGGATTGGAGAAAGGTTTGTCAGCTAGTTCCTTAAAGGGACAGATATCTGCTCTGTCTGTTTTGTTACACAAGCGTCTGGCAGCCATGCCAGATATTCAGGCGTTTGTACAGGCTTTAGTCAGAATCAAGCCTGTCTACAGACCTGTGGCTCCTCCATGGAGTCTAAATTTAGTTCTTTCAGTTCTTCAAGGGGTTCCGTTTGAACCTCTACATTCCATAGATATTAAGTTACTATCTTGGAAAGTTTTGTTTTTAGTAGCTATTTCTTCTGCTAGAAGAGTTTCTGAATTGTCTGCTTTGCAGTGTAATTCACCCTATCTGGTGTTTCATACAGATAAGGTCGTTTTACGTACCAAACCTGGTTTTCTTCCAAAAGTGGTTTCCAATAAGAATATCAACCAGGAAATAGTTGTTCCTTCTCTGTGTCCTAATCCAGTTTCTAACAAGGAACGTCTGTTACACAATCTTGATGTGGTTCGTGCTTTAAAGTTTTATCTAAAAGCAACTAAGGACTTTAGACAAACATCATCCTTGTTTGTCGTCTATTCTGGCAAGAGGAGAGGTCAAAAGGCGACTGCGACCTCTCTGTCTTTCTGGCTGAAAAGCATCATCCGGTTGGCTTATGAGACTGCTGGAAGGCAGCCTCCTGAACGAATTACAGCTCACTCTACTAGAGCTGTGGCTTCCACATGGGCTTTCAAGAATGAGGCTTCTGTTGAACAGATTTGTAAGGCAGCGACTTGGTCTTCACTGAATACGTTTGCCAAATTTTACAATTTCGATACTTTTGCTTCTTCGGAGGCTATTTTTGGGAGAAAGGTTTTGCAAGCAGTGGTGCCTTCCATTTAGGTTACCTGACTTGTTCCCTCCCTTCATCCGTGTCCTAAAGCTTTGGTATTGGTTCCCACAAGTAAGGATGAAGCCGTGGACCGGATACACCAATATAGGAGAAAACAGAATTTATGTTTACCTGATAAATTTCTTTCTCCTACGTTGTATCCGGTCCACGGCCCGCCCTGGCATTTTGGTCAGGTTTAAATTTATTTTTTGTAAACTACAGTCACCACTGCACCCTATGGTTCTCCTTTTTCTCCTAACCGTCGGTCGAATGACTGGGTGGGCGGAGCCTGAGGGGAGCTATATGGACAGCTCTGCTGTGTGCTCTCTTTGCCACTTCCTGTAGGGATTGAGAATATCCCACAAGTAAGGATGAAGCCGTGGACCGGATACACCGTAGGAGAAAGAAATTTATCAGGTAAACATAAATTCTGTTTTTATCGAGATATCCTGAATTGTTATTATAGAATTCTAAAAATCTATTATTTAGCCATTTTTGGAAATTAACATTATTAATTAAATGCTTCGGGAAATATATATTATTATTACTACTTGATCCTCTCAAATTAGAGTTGCATTTCAACGATATGGCGGCATGATCTGAGATTAAGATATCACCTATACCCGCTTCCCATGATAAATTAAGTAAAGACTTGGATATGAGAAAATAGTCTATCCTGGCTAATGAGTGATGTGCTTTAGATAGGCAGGTATATGTCTGGGTGTCAGGATTTTGTACTCTCCAAATATCAATTAAGCCTAATTGAAAAAGAAATTTCTGTAAAATTCGAACTTTTCTATCTCTAATAAATACCGCATTTTTATTGGATCTATCTAAAGTCGCATCAGCAATTAGATTAAAATCACCTGCTACAATTAGGTTTTGCCCTATGTATCCATGTAGTTTTACTGTATGTTTCCTCCAAAACTCATGATCCACATTATTAGGACCATATACGTTACACAAAATATATAGTTTTTTATTAATAGTTATTTCTATAATTAAAAATCGCCCTTCCGGGTCTAATTCTGTATGTTCAATATGATAATCCAATTTTTTACTAAATAAAACAGCTACTCCTCTCTTCCTGGACTCATATGTGGTAGCTATAACCTCTCCCACCCACTTTACTTTGAGTTTGGGAATTTCAGTAGATTTCAAATGGGTTTCTTGCAATAAGATTATATCAGGTTTAGATGATCCTAGATATTTAATTATTGATTTCCTTTTAATCTGAGAGGTTATTCCTCCAACATTCCAGGAAATTAAATTCATATCGGGTATTGTCATCCTAAGTTATGAAGCTGTAGCGAGAGTGGGCGGAGAGGGGGAGAGGGGGAGAGAGAAAGAACGAGAAGAGAAAAAAAAAAAAAATACCATACAGAGACAAAAACAACTTACATATATACACCAATACAGTACACCCTCCATTTCCAGATTCAAATTTTACTAGGAGTAATGTGATTTGCAAAGACTATTGGCAGATCAGCTTATACTATATTCTCTACAAAAGGATTCTGCCTCCTGAACATTATTCAGAGTATAAGAGATCCCATTTTTCAAAGCTATTAGTTTAGCTGGATAGATCAGTTTAACATTGTAATTAGATTTCAAGAGCCTGGCATAGTAAGGGGACATTTCTCTTCTTTTAGCTAATGTTTCTATTGAAAAATCCTGAAATATTAGCACTCTGTGCAGATCAATTAGAAAAGGGTTAAATTTCCTATAATGTTTTAGAAATAGTAATTTATCCTGAAAATTAATAAATTTGAATATGACCGGTTTTGGTTTGGAGTTTCCACTATTCTCTCTCACATATCCAACTAGATCTCTCTCCATACATTTCGCAACTACTACCCATTAGAGGCAATCCAAATTTTAGCCCTGGAATTTCGAACAAGGTTTTTAAGAAATGGGCCCCGATAGGTCTAAAGCTGATAGGTCAAATATTGGGAGTAGATGGTCTTCCTATTACTTATGCAGACTTGGCCTCCGTGTTTGATCTACCAGCACTGGAGTTTTATGCCTATTTACAAGTCAGGCACTTTATTAATGAATTGATTCAAAAATTTGGTTCTGACTGGTCTCTCGGTGAACTACAAAGTAGAATCAATAGTTATCAAGCGGGGGTATATGCTATTTCTCCCCTCTATGGTTTACTAATTCAAACATCTTCAAATTTGCAGATCAGTGATATGGCGGCAAAATGGTCTAATAAATTCCCAGGCATACAAGACCAAACTATAATAGACAGTTTTAAAATAATTGATCAGGCTTGGGTACCAACATCATGGAGGGAATGTCAAATAAAGATTGGTCTCCGGATTTATTTTACGCCGGAAATCTTATCAAAATGGTATAAAACTTCTGTTTCTTGTTCTAGATGTAGTTCACCACATGCAGATTTACTACACTGTTTTTGGGAATGCCCAAAAATTCTCCAGTTTTGGCAAAAAACTATGTATTGGATGAATGAGAAACTACACTTAGATCATAAATTTAAACCAATTGAGATTTTCTTTTTGGTTAAATACCATGGGGTCTCTAAGAATTTTAAACTTATTAACACAATAATATTAATTGGACGTATCCTCATCCTTAGAATGTGGAAAGCTGCATCTGCCCCCAAATTTCCTCAACTTAAAAATGGTCTACTCACACAACTTATGATAGAACAAGCTACTTTATATTCTCTTTCCGATGAGCAAGTAGGTTCTTTTTTTAAGAAATGGGAAGTATTTTTACGGTCATTACAAGAAGCTGATCAAAAATCGCTGGTGAAACCATTACTTAAATCATCCTTTGTGCAAGCTAACATATATGCAGGACATTTTCCTGGATTGTGGTTAGATGAGAATGAGCTTGAGCGTTGAGGGTTGGAGAGAGAGGGAATTTTTTGTTTTTTTTTGTTTTTGTTTTTTGTTTTTCTGTGTATATTGTGTTTAGTTTGAATGCTATAAAGTATGACAAATGCATTAACAATGTTATATGCTATGTATAGAATGGAGACAGCTAATCTGATTGATCTCATTTTTTTTGTTTAATTGTATCATATTTGAAGTAGTCCTGCGTGACATCACTTTGCATATCTCCACTTTTTGATTTATATATGTGTTCTCTTATGTGAAACTTATAAATAAAAGTTTAAAAAAACAAACAAAAACAAAGTACACTAACACCTATTAACCCCTAAACCGAGGCCCCCCCACATCACAAACACTATAATAAAATTATTTAACCCCTAATCTGCCGACCGGACAGCGCCGCCACCTACATTATACCTATGAACCCCTAATCTGCTGCCCCTAACATCGCCGACACCTACATTATATTTTGTAACCCCTAATCTGCCCCCCCCAACGTCGCCGCCACCTACCTACACTTATTAACCCCTAATCTGATGACCGGACATCGCCGCCACTATAATAAATGTATTAACCCCTAAACCGCCGCACTCCCGCCCCGCAAACACTATAATAAATTGTATTAACCCCTAATCTGCCGTCCCTAACATCGCCGCCACCTACCTACATTAACCCCTAATCTCCCGCCCCCAACATCACCGCTACTATAATAAAGTTATTAACCCCTAAACCTAAGTCTAACCCTAACACCCCCTAAGTTAAATATATATTAAATACATCTATATAAAATAACTATAATTAAATAAATTAATCCTATTTAAAACTAAATACTTACCTATAAAATAAACCATAAGATAGCTACAATATAATTTAATAATTACATTGTAGCTATTTTAGGATTTATATTTATTTTAACTAGGTAGAATAGTTATTAAATAGTTATTAACTATTTAATAGCTACCTAGTTAAAATAATTACAAAATTACCTTTAAAATAAATCCTAACCTAAGTTACAAATACACCTAACACTACACTATCAATAAATTAATTAAATAAATTAAATACAATTATCTAAAATAAAATACAATTAAATAAACTAAACTATATTACAAAAAACAAACAAACACTAAATTACAAAAAATAAAAAATATTACAAGAATTTTAATCTAATTACACCTAATCTAAGCCCCCTAATAAAATAAAAAAGCCCCCCAAAATAATAAAATTCCCTATCCTAAACTAAATTACAAAGTAATCAGCTCTTTTACCAGCCCTTAAAATGGCTTTTTGCGGGGCATTGCCCCAAAGTAATCAGCTCTTTTACCTGTAAAAAAAACAAATACAATACCCCCCAACATTACAACCCACCACCCACACACCCCTACTCTAAAACCCACCCGATCCCCCCTTAAAAAAACCTAACACTACCCCATTGAAGATCACCCTACCTTGAGCCGTGTTCACCCAGCCAGGCACCGATGGGCCAGAAGAGGACATCCGGACCGCAAGAAGTCTTCATCCGATCGGGGCAGAAGAGGTCCTCCATCCAGCAGAAGTCTTCATCCAAGCGGCATCTTCTATCTTCAATCAATCGGAGCGGAGCGGGTCCATCTTCTATCCAGCCGACGCGGAGCCATCCTCTTCTTCCGATGTCCTAACGAAGAATGACGGTTCCTTTAAATGACCTCATCCACCTCGCATTCTATTGGCTGATCCAAACAGCCAATCGGATTGAACTTCAATCCGATTGGCTGATTACATCAGCCAATCAGATTTTTCCTACCTTAATTCCGATTGGCTGATAGAATCCTATCAGCCAATCGGAATTCGAGGAACGCCATCTTGGATGCATCATTTAAAGGAACCGTCATTCTTCGTTAGGACATCGGAAGAAGATGATGGCTCTGCGTTGGCTGGATAGAAGATGGACCCGCTCCGCTCCGATTGATTGAAGATAGAAGATGCCGCTTGGATGAAGACTTCTGCTGGGTGGAGGACCTCTTCTGCCCCGATCGGATGAAGACTTCTGCCGGTCCGGATGTCCTCTTCTGGCCCATCGGTGCCCGGCTGGGTGAACACGGCTCAAGGTAGGGTGATCTTCAATGGGGTAGTGTTAGGTTTTTTTAAGGGGGGATCGGGTGGGTTTCAGAGTAGGGGTGTGTGGGTGGTGGGTTGTAATGTTGGGGGGGTATTGTATTTGTTTTTTTTACAGGTAAAAGATATTAGTGTTTGTTTTTTTTGTAATATAGTTTAGTTTATTTAATTGTATTTTATTTTAGATAATTGTATTTAATTTATTTAATTAATTTATTAATAGTTTAGTGTTAGGTGTATTTGTAACTTAGGTTAGGATTTATTTTACAGGTAATTTTGTAATTATTTTAACTAGGTAGCTATTGAATAGTTATTAACTATTTAATAGCTATTGTACCTAGTTAAAATAAATACAAAGTTGCCTGTAAAATAAATATAAATCCTAAAATAGCTACAATGTAATTATTCAATTTGTTTTAAATAGGATTAATTTATTTAATTATAGTTATTTTATTTAGATGTATTTAAATTATATTTAACTTAGGGGGTGTTAGGGTTAGACTTAGGTTTAGGGGTTAATAACTTTATTATAGTAGCGGCGACATTGGGGTCAGAAGATTAGGGGTAATAATTCTAGGTAGGTGGCGACGACGTTGGGGGGGCAGATTAGGGGTTAATAAAATTTACTATAGTGTTTGCGAGGCGGGAGTGCGGCGGTTTCGGGGTTAATACATTTATTAAAGTGGCGGCGATGTCCGGTCGTCAGATTAGGGGTTAATAATTGTAGGTAGGTGGCGGCGACATTGGGGGTGGCAGATTAGGGGTTAATAAATATAATATAGGTGTCGGCGATGTTAGAGCAGCAGATTAGGGGTTCATAGGGATAATGTAGGTGGCGACGGTGTCCGGAGCGGCAGATTAGGGGTTAATAATATAATGTAGGTGGCGAGGATGTCGGGGGCGGCAGATTAGGGGTTAATAAGTGTAAGGTTAGGGGTGTTTAGACTTGGGGTTCATGTTAGGGTGTTAGGTGTAGACTTAGAAAGTGTTTTCCCATATGAAACAATGGGGCTGCGTTAGAAGCTGAACGCTGCTTTTTTGCAGGTGTTAGTTTTTTTTCCAGCCGTCTCAGCCCCATTGTTTCCTATGGGGAAATCGTGCACGAGCACGTTTTGCCAGCTTACCACTACCATAAGCAACGCTGGTATTACAGGTAGAAGTGGAGCTAAATTTGCTCAACGCTCACTTTTCTGAGGCTAACGCAGCCAGAAAACTTGTAATACCAGCGTTGTTTAAAGTGTGCGCTGGAAAAAAAAGGTTCGTTAGCCCCACAGGTCTTTACCGACAAAACTCGTAATCTAGGCGATATTGAATAAAACAGATTATTAGAGCAGCCACATGTAAAATACAACCAGGTTAGTTAGGCCTATGGCTGTATAATGCCTTTCTATATAAGAGGGTTTTAAATGCAATAAATGCTTAAATAAATTTAAATAGCTTTTATACTTCCCACAAATTTCTGCTTTCCAAGTCTTAAGTATCTCTGGCCAAGATTCTGTGTGTTCCCTCTGTGTCCAGACTCAAAAATATCTTAGTCCACAGGTAAACAGGCAAAAAGTTTCAGCAGGGAGATTCCTTTTCTTAGCTCAGCCAAAATAATAAAGTGTGTTACAGCCAGGATCCAAAATGTTCTTTCATTCAGAAAAAAAAATGGGCAGAGCTTTCAGCAAGAACCACAAAGTAAAGAGAGTCCTTTTGTGTCTGTGAGTTGGGCTTTTTATCCTGAACTGTAACCCTGCCCTTTTGTCTATCAGCCATTCATAGAGGTGCTAAGATCTAAAACACTGTGATTGGATGCTTTAGAATTAACTCTTGAGATAGTTCACTCCATGTTAGGTATAGCTGGTTGTAATTTTATTAACTGGCCACAAGATGGGTGAGTATGAGTTGCCAGAGAAGTGAGCTATGGCTTATATTCATTTTTCCGTAGATATTATTTATATATATATATTCTCATTTATCTAAGAGGTGAGCTAGCCTTTATAAATGGTCCAAATACACACAAATATATATTCATGTCTTTATCAGTTATCACATAGGCATTGTCTTTTAAAGTTGGGCATATAGTAACTTTTATAACCTTATTTAAAATAGATATGCATAGACGCTAAACATATGGAGATAGGGGAGATATACAGTATATATATATATATATATATATATATATATAATTCATGTCCAAATATATATATGTATGTGTATGTGTGTATATATATATATATATATATATATATATATGTTAATCTTCATACACTTATTTAATATTTTTGTCTAACTAAGGGATACCAATTTAGAATTAAAATATCATGATTTAGATAGATACATATTTATATACAAGGTATATACAGTACATATGTACATAGATACATATATGTTCATCAATATATGTTATGTATTACTAGAAGTGGGTAGTTTTCCAGTATTTTACAACAATTATTAATTTGGGTTTTTAGGGATTCACATAAACAGATATTGGTCTTTTTCCTCTAATCACTTAATTTTGTTTCATGCATGTAACCAATGTATATCTTGACCTGTCAGAGTGTATAAGTTGGTATATTTTCATTACACCTTGATACACTTAAACAATATTGGCTATATTACAGTATTGGGTACATTTATCAAGGCATCATCTGAAAATACGCTGGAATTCCATGTCAAATTAGACGCAAAGTTAATCCGCCTTAGTTAACAAAGCGTCAACATCGTCAAATGTTTAAAAGTGTGACGTAATATACGCTCCCGCAAGATCAGTCCGATGCAGATCGATGCTTGCGTTATTCGAGCGGAATACTGATTATCTGCCGTCACATTAAACTCTATTTGACCCTCTTCCCAATTTATCAAACATTCAACAGATACGCTTGCGTCAATTCCGACGCAGCGTACCCATCGTTCAAACCGCCACCCTTGAGACTGTGAATGCCATAGAAATCAATGGGAGTCTTAAAACACAGAAATGTTATGTTCGATGCTGCAAGACAATGAAGCATATTAGATAATAAGAGTAAATTAGGGAGATATTACCCTACTTATGGATTATGTTACATCTTTGTCTCTCATTGCAAAGCTAAGGGACAATATTATTGCTCCAAATTTGGTGCAAAGTATTGCTTCAAATTTGGTGCAAAGTATTGCTTCAAATTTAGTGCACTAGTAAATATAGGAATAAAAATGAAATACATTACATAATATAGCTAATTTCCTTTTTTTTGGGACCATGTTTAACGCATGTAATACAAGTCCAATCTCTCCACTTCGTACCAAATTTGATACAACACTTTTCGCACCAAATTTGACGCAATACTCAAACTCCTAAACAAGCCACAAACTAGTAAAGATTTCCACAACTTCTTATTGGTAAATGCATAAACACGTGATTAATGAAATCAGCCAATCTGATTGAAATATACATTTTTCACTAACGAATCAATTTGCTCTATACTTGATTCATTGATTACTCATCAGAACTTGTGAGTGCCATTTGTTACATTGTGTATTATACTTTGAAAGTATGTATATGTGACATTAGTATTAAAGATAAACATTGACGATGACATTAGGACACACAGTGTAATATTTCTAACAATCGCCTAGATTACGAGTTTTGCGGTAACGGGGGTGCTGTGCTAACGAGCAGTTTATGCTCACCGCTCACCTACAGACAACGCTGGTATTACGAGTTTTTACAAACCCGGCGTTAGCCGCAAAAAAGTGAGCGGAGAGCAAAATTTAGCTCCACATCTCACCTCAATACCAGCACTGCTTACGTTAGCAGTGAGCTGGCTAAACATGCTCGTGCACGATTTCCCCATAGGGATCAATGGGGGAGAGCCGGCTGAAAAAAAAACTAAAACCTGCAAAAAAGCAGCGTAAAGCTCCTAACGCAGCCCCATTGATTCCTATGGGGAAACACATTTATGTCTACACCTAACACCCTAACATGAACCTCGAGTCTAAACACCCCTAATCTTACACTTATTAACTCCTAATCTGCCACCCCCGACATCGCCGACACATGCATTATATTATTAACCCCTAATCTGCCACTCTGGACACCGCCGCCACCTACATTATACTTATGAACCCCTAATCTGCTGCCCCTAACATCGCCGACACCTACATTTTATTTATTAACCCCTACTCTGCCGCGCCCAATGTCGCTGCAACCTACCTACATTTATTAACCCCAATCTGCCGCCCCCAACGTCGCCGCCACTATAATAAAGTTATTAACCCCTAACTCTAACACCCCCTAACTTAAATATAATTTAAATAAATATAAATAAAATTACTACAATTAACTAAATTATTCCTATGCAAAACTAAATGCTTACCTATAAAATAAACCATAAGCTAGCTACAATATAACTATTGTTACATTATATCTAGCTTAGTGTTTATTTTTATTTTACAGGCAACTTTGTATTTATTTTAACTAGGTAGAATAGTTATTAAATAGTTATTAACTATTTAATAGCTACCTAGTTAAAATAAAGACAAATTTACCTGTAAAATAAAACCTAACCTAAGTTACAATTACACCTAACACTACACTATAATTAAATTAATTACCTAAATTAAATACAATTAATTAATTACAATTAAAATTATCTAAAGTACGGAAAAAAAAAAAACACTAAATTACAGAAAATAAAAAAATAATTACAAGATTTTTAAACTAATTACACCTAATCTAATCCCCCTAATAAAATAAAAAAGCCCCCCAAAATAAAAAAAGCCCTACCCTATACTAAATTACAAATAGCCCTTAAAAGGGCCTTTTGCGGGGCATTGCCCCAAAGTAATCAACTCTTTTACCTGAAAAAAAAGTACAATACCCCCCCAACATTAAAACCCACCACCCACACACCCAACCCTACTCTAAAACCCACCCAATCCCCCGTTAAAAAAACCTAACACTAACCCCTTGAAGATCACCTTACCGGGAGACGTCTTCACCCAACCGGGCCGAAGTCCTCATCGAAGCCGGGAGAAGTCTTCATCCAGCAAGGCAGAAGTGGTCCTCCAGACGCGCAGAAGTCTTCATCCAGACGGCATCTTCTATCTTCATCCATCCAGCGCGGAGTGGATCCATCTTCAAGACATCCGACGCGGAGCATCCTCTTCATCCGACGACTGAATGAAGGTTCCTTTAAATGACGTCATCCAAGATGGCGTCCCTTCAATTCAGATTGGCTGATAGAATTCTATCAGCCAATCGGAATTAAGGTAGAAAAAATCCTATTGGCTGATTGGAACAGCCAATAGGATTGAGCTTGCATTCTATTGGCTGATTGGAACAATAGAATGCAAGCTCAATCCTATTGACTGTTGAGGACTAATCTATACTAATCCTGCACATATCCACTGAACTTTGCTGACTACGCTGCGTTCCTTTCCTCAATTGGGACATTACAAGCCTCCTTTATCAATTACACCCGATAAAGACTTAGGTCATTTTTCTACATATGCTCATGGGACTGACTATTCAAGTACGATGGGACTTGTGCTTTTAGGCTTAAGCCTGCATATTTGTGTCCTTTGATTACATGTGACCTATGTGGCTGTTATTGTTTAACACAATTGTCTTAGATATTTAACATATATCTCTGTTCAATATTTTTATTTTTCATATATATATATATATATATATATATATATATATATATATAAAAGAATGTGCAAAGATATATGTACAAATTCTAGCATTAATAATCATTTTGAAAAAAGAAAAAAACATGAGATAGGCATACAGATTTTCTTTATAAAAAATAAATAGAAAAATAAGTTTCTATGAGATATTATTGTTTGTTCAGGTATAAATCTAGCTATTTCAGGGACATTAACAGATTAAAAATAAGATTAGCTTTAGAGAAATGTGCTTGTTCATGGACAGTAATAAAATGGTATAAATAAAGTTGGAAAAAACAGAATATCCGTGACATCAATGACTCTTATTTATCAACAGTCCGATGCTCATTGCGCCGTACTTGACACGTGTGTTTTTGACACACTTTTTAATAAATAATGCCATTGAATGTGGATTTGTGGCAGTGATGTATGGCGAGCGTATAGCCCATCGCGAATGCACCGAGATTGACGCCTTGATAAATGTACCTGTAAATACTTTCTTTCTTTCTTTCATATTTGACATATTTATACATGTGATTATTATACACACCAGTTATCAGGTACCTAAATTTACTTATTTGTGCAGCATTGATCACAATTTGATGTAATATAACTTTACTATTTCTAACTTATACATCTTAAGTCTTATTTTCTAACAGGCATAAATTATATTGTCTTTTGCTTATTGGAGTAGACACAATTGGGTCAATTTATGATAGTGTGGACGGACATGATACGATGTGGCGTATCATGTCCGCCGCACATCGATAAATGCCGACAGCATAAACTGCTGCAATCGGCCGCTAGCAGGGTGTGTCAATGAATACGATGTGAATACGATCGGGTTGATTTCTGTCCGTCGGCTAAGAGCAGGCGGACAGGTTATGGAGCAGCGGTCTTAGAAACATGGGGCATCAAGCTCCGTATGGAGCTTGAGAAATTGACCCCTATGTCTGAGTTAGATGATATCTTATTTTGTAGCAATGAATAAAATGCAAAGTGAGGGAACAGAAGAAAAATCTGAATCAAATCAATATTTTGTGTGACCTCCCTTTGCCTTCAAAACAGCATCAATTCTTCTAGGTACTTTATATAGTGAGGTACATGATTAAACAATTATAGAAAATTGGTGCTAATGATTATCAATTTAATATGTATGTTGAAAAACAATCATAAACTGAAACAGCTGTGTAGGATGAATAAAACTGGGCAAGGAACAGACAAACTGAAGGTGAAGTTGCTGAACACTATTTAATGTCAAAAGTCATACAGCATGACAAGACTGAGCGTAGCAACAAGACACAAGGTAGTTATACTGCATCAGCAAGGTCTCTTCCAGGCAGAAATTTCAAGGCAGACAGGTTTCCAGATATGCTTTCCAAGCTCTTATGAAGAAACACAAGAAAACGGGCAATATTGAGGACTGCAGTTGTAGAGGTTGGCCAAGGAAACTTAGTGCAGCAATCAGAAGATGCCCAGGAGTGCAGCATATGAAAGACACATCATGCTTACTACCCTACACAATCAGAAGATGCCTAGGAGTGCAGCATATGAGAGACACATCATACTTACTACCCTACACAATCAGAAGATGCCCAGTAGTGCTATCAGCTCACAATTGGCAGAAACCAATGGAACCCTGGTACACCCATTTACTGACAACAGAAGTCTGGTCAGAAGAGGTCTTCATGGGAGACTTACTGCCAAAAAAACATAACTGACATGGAAGCAAAACCAAGTGACTGAACTAAGCAGGAAAACACAGGAACTGGGGTGCAGATAAATGGCAATAGGTGCTCTGGACTTGTGAGTCAACATTTTAAATATTTAGCTGTAGCAGAAGGCAGTTTGTTCACCTAAGGGTTGAAGAGTTGTACAGGAATGATTGTCTGCAGGCAACAGTGAAGCATGGTGGAGGTTCCTTGCAAGTTTAAGGCTGAATTTCTGCAAATGTAGTTGGATATTTGGTCAGAATTGTTTTCTCAATGCTGAGAAATACATGCAGATAGTTATCCATCCTGCAATACCTTCAGGTAAGCATCTGATTGACCCCAAATTTATTCTGCATCAGGGCAACGACCACAAACATACAGCCAAAGTCATTAAGAACTACCTTCAGTGTAAATTAAAACAAGAAGTCCTGAAATTGATGATATGAACACAGAACCCTGATCTCAACATCAAGTCTGTCTTGGAATACATGAAGAGTCAGGAGCAACTGAGGCTGTCTAAATCCACAGAAGAACTGTGGTTAGTTCTCCAAGATGTTTCAAATAAACTATCTACTGAGTTCCTTAAAAAACTGCATGCAAGTGTACCTAGAGACGTTGATACTGTTTTATAGGCAAAGAGTGGTCACATACCAACATTTTAATTTGATTAAGATTTTTCTTATGTTCACTCACTTAAAATTTTGTTTGCATTCTTAATTTACAATTTTGTTTTTACCTGCCTAAAACTTTTGCACAATAATATATATATTTATTTATATATAAAGGGCTGAGCGATATGGGAAAAAACAAATATCACGATTTTTATATGAAATATTGCGATTTTATTAAAATATTTTTAAACATACATTTTGCATTAAGAATGGCATGGCTTGTTCCCTTTGGCACCTGTTATGTCTGTGCACACCTTAGGACTGTGTTATGTGCTGTGATACAGAAGTGGTCTGACCCCCTGGAGAAGTAATCAGTGCTGTTGCTAGACTGGAGCGTTTGTGCGACTGACATGACTTGTTAAACCATTTCAGACTTTTTTTGTTGTTGTTTGTTTTGATAACATAAATTGTAGCCTCATGCGATTTAAATATTGCGTAGCCTCATATTGTGATTAATTGCATCATGCAATGTGCAGAGCAAAAGGTGCACCAGATAATACTTGATCCGATTGTATAGGATACTCAAAATGAAGCAGCACTCCCATCTGTTGATAGAAGCAGACTATGTTATTACAGTGTCACAGCTCACTGACTACAGCATATCCACCCCCACAAGTCCAGGCTCTATTGACTCCGGATGACATTACAATAGCATATTAAAAACAGTTATAATCAGGGAGATGCAATAGAACATTCCTTCAAACACAATGCATTTCTCAGTGAACACACCGCTTCATCAGGCATTGGGGCCTATTTAATAACCCCTGAATGCTGCTATATGCAGCTGTTTCCCCGGAAGCAGGAGTTAAGAAGCAGCGGTCTTAAAAACGCTGCTCCTTAACTCGTCCGCCACCTCTGAGGTGGCGGACAGCAATCCGCCCGATCGCATATGATTGGGTTGATTGACACCCCCTGCTAGCGGCCGATTGGCCGTGAATGTGCAGGGGTGGCATTGCAGAAGCATTTCACAAGAATGCTGTTGGCATTTATCGATGTGCTGCGGACATGATACTCTACAGCGGATCATGTCCGCCAGACACATGATAAATCGGCCTCATAGCATTCTCTTGCAAACAGAGTCATTTATTAAAGTACACATAACAAATCAAAATACACATCTGCCACTCCCCTACACGCTAACGTGTTTCCCATTAACTAATTTGGATCAATCTTTCTAAAATGAGCCCTCTGGTAATCTAACATTTCAAAATAAGTCATTTTTTAGTCATATATATCACTAATGCTACCCTATATCATAAGTGATCAAACAAGAACAAATGACAAATTCCTTAATAATGTCCTGCAAGTCAATCGACCAATACGTTGAATTGTGGGGCAGCTCTGAACCAAAGGGAGTGAGCAGTTAAAGAGAAAACTCTGTATGATTCAGCACCGCTCAAACGCCTTAGTCAGAATTGCGGTATAAGACTTCCTGAAGCTCATCCCAGCTAAAGTTAAAAAGATTATACTCTTGTTGCTAAGTATTGCACTCTATAAAGTAACTAAACTTTATTAAAAGTACAAGTTGCTTCTCACTACATATAAACAGAGGAAATCACTGCACTTAGATGACTTGCAGATAGCTCAATATCACTATTTTATATGGGTCTACTATGATCTAATCACTAAAATGAAACTGCTTTGAATAATATGGCATTATTTTTCTTTCATATAGGCTCCATGTTAATACTTGCACATGATTGTTTTTCATACAGCCAAAAGTATGTAGACACCCCTACTAATTGTTTAATTAAGGTGTTTTAGCCATGCCCATTGCTAATATGAGCATAAGGTCCAGCACATAGCCATGGAATCTCTATAGACAAAAACTGGTAGTACAAAGGGTCATAATGAGGAATTCAGGGACTTTAAATGCGGCACTGTCAGTTCATGACATTTCTGCACTAGATATGCCCTGGACAACTGTAAGTGCTATTATTGTGAAGACCACACAAACTCAAAGAGTAGGGCATCTGATTTTTGAAGTGCATAGTATATACAAAAGCTACTATCATCTATTGCATCGCTCACTACAGAGTTCCAAAATGCCTCCGGAAGCAACGTCAGCACAAGAACTGTGCATCAGGAGCTTCACATGTAGTGTGGTGGAAAAAGCAGTGTGTGGCAGATGCGAGAAGAATGCTACCTACCAGAATGCATAGTGGCTACTGTAAAATTGGATGGAGGAAGGATATTGGTCTAGGGCTGTTTTACAGGGTATGGGCTAGGCCCCTTAGTTCCAGTGAAGGATCATCTTTAATTAGAGGCGTAACTAGAAACCATAGGGCCCAGGTGCAAGAATCTAAGAAGGGCCCCCACACACACACACACCCCACCCCCCAAAACAAATTTAATTTGATACATTTAACACAGAAAAACAAATGTGAATCAGATTACATGTCTGCAAAAGGGGGAACCCTGTGCCCACAGTCTGTGAAATGGTCTGACCCCCACTATTACTGTATATAGTGAGTTTGTGACAGTCTGTAATCTGCCGGTGAGATAGCAGACTGTTAGCAGGTAAAAAAAGCATCTTGTAGTATATTGAGTTGTTATGCAGTTATTAATTGTCCATTACACCTATCCAGCAGTGATTTGGCTCCTTGGCTGCCCATTTGCACTGAGCCATTCTTTTTATGGTGATATGGTGACCCTAGGTCCCTACTACCCCTCCAGCCAGTACTATATGTAGTGTGTGACTGTGAAGTGATAGTTTGTTAGATGGTTCGGCCATGATACTCCCCTAAAATGCTCAGCCTCACCGATTGCAGGCATTGTGCTACTGACCACCTGACACCTGTCCAGTACACTACTCCAGTTAATGGTTCAATTTAATCAGCCTGGCAGTCTGCCACAATGCCTCTCAGCCTCACACTGACTCACCACCACTAGCCGAATAGCTGTCTATAGCCACCCTCCTCGCTCAGCTACCTCTGCTCGTCATTCATCTCTCACTCAGTCTTTCACACTGACTGACTACACGTGCAGTCACGAGCCGATTGAGCAGACTACCCGTGCAGTCAGGAGCGGAGCCAATGTGTGTGCGGCACGCCAACCGCCAAAGCCAATCACAGTCAATCAGGCTCAGAGTCAGGGATCATGATGGAAGTTAACTAAGTTCAGGGCACGGCGCGGCCAATGGGTATAACAGAAACACTAACCCCTGTAGTCAGAGACACTAGTGAAGCATCATGTCACACTAACATAATATCAGTGCAGGCAGTGGAAGGTCAATGTTTTTTATTAAAGAATTATTTTTTTTTGCTGAAGCTTGGCCCCCCCATGGGGCCTGGGCACAGTTGCGAACTCTGTACCCCCCTTAGTTCTGTCCCTAATCTTAATGCTAGATGATACAAATATATTTTATACAACTGGGTTTCCAACATTGTGGCATCAGTTTGAGGAAAGCCCTTACTTGTTCCATCATGACTGTGCCCCTGTGTACAAAACAAAGTCCATGAAGACATGGTTTGACAAGTTTGGTGTAGAGGAACTTGAGTGGCCTGCACAGAGCGCTGACCTCAATCTCATTGGACACATTTGGGATAAATTAGAATGCCAATTGTGAGCCAGACCATCTTATCCAACATCAAAGCCTTACCTCACAAATGCTCTTTTGGTGTCCTTGGCATAAATTGAAACAGACACACTCCAAAATCTTTTGGAAATGCCTTCCCAAAAGAGATGATGCTGTTATAACTGCAAAGGGGAGTGGGCAATTCCATATTAATTCCTATGTTTTTTGAAGGGGATTTTCAAGAAGCTCATATAGGTGTGATGGTCTGGTGTCCAGGTAGTTTTGGCCGTATAGAGTGCACACACACTCACCAGTGCTCAATCAGCACCGTCTTCAATAGCAATAGTGTTGCGTATACTGAGCTCCCAACCAACCCACTTATTATATCATTGTCACGATTTGTGAACCTCTGCTTTCCTAAATGTCCCTGCTTCCAAAGTGAAACATGGACTGTCCAGACCACGCCCACAGTCCACCCTAAATCTATCCATGGAACACCTCAACCCTTCCCACAGAACACCAGCAACTCCACCCTGCCATTCAACACCCAAAAGTCTTCCTCATACAGCCTAGAAGTCCCAGTGCCAGAAAGAGTCTTTGCAGTGTTGGGAATTATGTGTATATTTTTATTATCTTATTAATGGGGCTAGAACCTGTAACCCTGAGGTTTGTGCAGCTACTGACTGTATCTGGTGCATAAACCAACTGGGGTATCTCATTAGCTTGTTATAATCATGTACATGCTGATACATTTCATACCATATGTTTTCTTCCATTTGTAACATAGTCTAATTATAAATGTGAAATTTAAACTATAAATTGACTAAATCCTGTTTTCTCTCTAAGGGCTTAGCGCTACAAGTCACACACAAGTGCTGAAGGATCCGCCAGTATCTGAGAGGGAGGAGTCACATCCCTTCCCGTGTACGCTGTGTGTTTATATCACTCTGGCGCATGCAGCTGACTGTGTCACATACACATCTGAAATAATCTGCTTTTACATTATACGCAGTTGTTTTACTGTCATTTTACTTCTTACTATAAGATTAATACTCTGTAAATTCATCTCACACACAATCATGTTAAACCGTCTGACTCATTCAGTGCATTATTCATTCATTTACTTGCTTGGCTAAAATAGGAATTTAGGAGCGGGTTTGTATTTTTGTTAAATTCTAATGTAAATAGTGTTTTTCTTGGAATTTGCTAAATTACTGAGGATTTGTACAAATTATTCCAGTTATTAATATCAAGAGTTAATGGATTAAAACAGATAACATTTTCCAAATACCATTGTTTTATATTATACCAAATACATAATATAACAGCATTTCCTGACACTTAAGGAGACATGAAAACGACATTTTTTTCTTTCATGATTTAGATAGAGGATACAATTTTAAACAACTTTCCAATTTACCTCTATTTAATCATAATATAAGTAATAATAATAGAAGTAAATTGAAAAGTAATTTATAATGACGTGCTCCTACGGTGCTTCTGTTTACGTGAATATCATAGAAAATCGTTTTTTTAGGTTAAATGAAAAGTGATGATGATGATAAGTCGCACTGAGGAATTTGTTAATAAACACATGAATAAAGTAATAGGACAAATAAATACAAACTTAGCACATTTTTTAACATAATTCAAGCCCAGTGGTGTTTTTTTATTTTTTAAAACCAGGGCCCTTATAATTAATGATATTACTTCTTGCACAATCAGACCTAGATCTCTGGTGTTATACAGAGCCATTGTATTTGGTAAAACAAATATAACTTTGTTCCATTTGACCAATCACGTATCCTGTTTTTTCTTAAAATGAGAGCGTGTTTTTTAAAAAAGTGCAAAGACACCGATATAAATGTCACACACAGATATATTAATGTGACATCACAAGTGTCATTAGTTGTTTTTTATCATAATGTCTTTGGTGAGCATTTTTTATTGATTTATTCATTTAATCACATTGTTATTCTAGAGTCTAAAACAGGACTGTCCAGCATTTATCCTCAAGGGCTAGGGACAGACCAAATATCCCTTTGTGAGAAAATCTAAGCACCTAAGTGACTCGGCTGTGCTCACACAGGATGCCCTTAAAGGACCAGTCTAGTCAAAATTAAACTTTCATGATTTAGATAGGGCCTGCAATTTTAAACAGCTTTCCAATTTACTTTTATCATCAAATTTGCTTTGTTCTCTAGGTATTCTTTGTTGAAAGCTAAACCTAAGTAGACTCATATGCTAATTTATAAGACCTTGAAAGCCGCCTCTTTAACCTCTGTGCGTTTTGACAGTTTTTCACGGCTAGACAGCACTAGGTCATATGTACTCTATAGATGACATTGTGCTCACTCCTGTGGCGTTATTTATGAGTCAGCATTAATTGGCTAAAATGCAAGTCTGTCAAAAGAACTGAAATAAGGGGGCAGTCTGCAGAAGCTTAGATACAAGGTAATCACAGAGGTAAAAAGTATATTATTATAACTGTGTTGGTTATGCAAAACTGGGGAATGGGTAATAAAGGGATTAAACAATAAAAATTCTAGAGTGGACTATCCCTTTAACATCTGGTCCGTCTGCAGTCTTCAAGGATAAATATTAGACAAACCTGATCCAAAAAAACAACATGGTGACCCTAAGAGGGTGTTTACCCAGAACACAGGCTGTAAATAATTTCAACTAGATTTTTTTCTTTTATTAAATTATAAATAAAATATTTTTAAACAAATAAAGTTTCTTTCCTGTTGACATCTAATATTGTTTGCTTATTTATAAAATTATATTTGTTTTTGAAAATTAAAGGCAATATACAATATTGGCAGGTTTGACACCTTTTCATTCTCTGGTCAGCCTGATTTCACACATAGGGGACAATTTATCACGGCCTAAATGGGGCCGTATACCCCTTTTTCTGCGTGAGCCTTCAGGAGTTAAGATGCAGTGGTCTTAAAGGGACATTAAACACTTTGAGATGGTAATATAAAATGATAAATTGTTTATAATAAAACAACTCTGCAATATACTTTCATTATTTATTTTGCCCTCTTTGCCTGTAATTCCATTCTGAAATTGTGAGCTTTTCAGTTCCTGTTAGAAATGGAAGTGCAGAACACTGTTAAATCCAGCACAACCATTGGCTGCACAATCTAGTGACCTATTTATAACTGACCCTAATTGGCCACAGCAGAGAAGGTAACACAAGTTACAACATGGCAGCTCCCAGTGTTTTATAGACACTAAAACTTTACACTTATTTTGTCACTTTTTAAACAACTAATGAAACTTTAAAAAATACATCTACATGTTAGTCATGGACTAATCTTTTCTTTGAATGCATCATTCTATCTAGCATGTATTTAGTGTTTAATGTTCCTTTAACACCGCTGCTCCTTAACTAGTCCGCCACCTCTGAGGCGGCGCACAGCAATCCCTCTTATTGAATACGATCAGGTTGATTGACACCCCCTGCTAGCGGCCGATTTGCTGCAAATCTGCAGGGGCCGGCATTGCACAAGCAATTCACCAGAACTGCTTGTGCAATGATAAATGCTGACAGCGACATGATCTGCATTTCTCCTATATTTTCTCCTAAAAGTTCTCATGACAAATAATTCCCCTATTTATCATTCAAAATGTGCCTAAAATTGTGCAAGTTCGATGTAAAATTCTCCTACTCTGTTCTCACTCTCCTTAAAGAACATGTTCTCCAAAAACGGGTTAAATTAGATCCTTTAAGTCATATTTTATATAGTTCTCCTCATTAATTCTCCTAGTTACAACTTTATCATTTATATTCTCCTCGGTAGGACTGAAAGTTCCACCTCAAGTTCCTGTGGAGAACAGCATTAGAAATCTCTACCAGTTGTAGAAGCAGTGTTACAAAAAAAAAGGTCTCTACAAGATGAAAACATTATCTATAACAAAGCGCAATAATAATTTATATTGGCTTGATAGAATATATCTAAATTTAGCCCCCAAATAATATATAACAGAGCACAAAAATTATATCTATTGGGGCATAAAAATAATATATAACAGAACACAAAAATTATATCTATTGGGGCATAAAAATAAGATATAACAGAACACAAACATTATATCTATTGGGGCATAAAAATAAGATATAACAGAACACAAAAATTATATCTATTGGGGCATAAAAATAATAAATAAATGAAGCGCTAAAATAGTAGCACGAAAACAATAAAAACTTAGATCTATTTTCTTCCATGACAGTTTGTTGAAGAGGAGTGTTAGCAAAGCTACTAGTGGGGCTGTATAAATATTTCTATTGGTTCATATACGACTTACATGAAGAATAGTTGCTCATTTTCAGTGATAAATAAGGCGCAGATACTAATCCGGCTGGATACATTTATTATTAGTTCTCAGCTCTCCTATAGAGAAAAAACAACTTATTTATGGTAAATACGAGGTGCGCCTCTCCAAAGGAGAGCTGCGGAGAACTGATAGGAGAGCAGAAAGGAGAGCTGCGGAGAACTGATAGGAGAGCTGCTGAGAACTGATAGGAAAGCAGAAAGGAGAGCTGCTGAGAACTGATAGGAGAGCAGAAAGGAGAGCTGCGGAGAACTGATAGGAGAACAGAAAGGAGAGCTGCGGAGAACTGATAGGAGAGCAGAAAGGAGAGCTGCTGAGAACTGATAGGAGAGCTGCGGAGAACTGATAGGAGAGCAGAAAGGAGAGCTGCAGAGAACTGATAGGAGAGCAGAAAGGAGAGCTGCTGAGAACTGATAGGAGAGCAGAAAGGAGAGCTGCTGAGAACTGATAGAGCAGAAAGGAGAGCTGCAGAGAACTGATAGGAGAACAGAAAGGAGAGCTGCTGAGAACTGATAGGAGAGCAGAAAGGAGAGCTGCTGAGAACTGATAGGAGAACAGAAAGGAGAGCTGCTGAGAACTGATAGGAGAGCAGAAAGGAGAGCTGCTGAGAACTGATAGGAGAGCAGAAAGGAGAGCTGCTGAGAACTGATAGGAGAGCAGAAAGGAGAGCTGCTGAGAACTGATAGAGCAGAAAGGAGAGCTGCAGAGAACTGATAGGAGAACAGAAAGGAGAGCTGCGGAGAACTGATAGGAGAGCAGAAAGGAGAGCTGCTGAGAACTGATAGGAGAGCAGAAAGGAGAGCTGCAGAGAACTGATAGGAGAGCAGAAAGGAGAGCTGCTGAGAACTGATAGGAGAGCTGCTGAGAACTGATAGAGCAGAAAGGAGAGCTGCAGAGAACTGATAGGAGAACAGAAAGGAGAGCTGCTGAGAACTGATAGGAGAGCAGAAAGGAGAGCTGCGGAGAACTGATAGGAGAGCAGAAAGGAGAGCTGCTGAGAACTGATAGGAGAGCAGAAAGGAGAGCTGCTGAGAACTGATAGGAGAGCAGAAAGGAGAGCTGCTGAGAACTGATAGGAGAGCAGAAAGGAGAGCTGCTGAGAACTGATAGAGCAGAAAGGAGAGCTGCAGAGAACTGATAGGAGAACAGAAAGGAGAGCTGCTGAGAACTGATAGGAGAGCAGAAAGGAGAGCTGCTGAGAACTGATAGGAGAGCAGAAAGGAGAGTTGCTGAGAACTGATAGGAGAGCTGCAGAGAACTGATAGGAGAGCAGAAAGGAGAGCTGCTGAGAACTGATAGGAGAGCAGAAAGTAGAGCTGCTGAGAACTGATAGGAGAGCAGAAAGGACAGATGCAGAGAACTGATAGGAGAGCAGAAAGGAGAGCTGCTGAGAACTGATAGGAGAGCAGAAAGGAGAGCTGCGGAGAACTGATAGGAGAACAGAAAGGAGAGCTGCGGAGAACTGATAGGAGAGCAGAAAGGAGAGCTGCTGAGAACTGATAGGAGAGCTGCGGAGAACTGATAGGAGAGCAGAAAGGAGAGCTGCAGAGAACTGATAGGAGAGCAGAAAGGAGAGCTGCTGAGAACTGATAGGAGAGCAGAAAGGAGAGCTGCTGAGAACTGATAGAGCAGAAAGGAGAGCTGCAGAGAACTGATAGGAGAACAGAAAGGAGAGCTGCTGAGAACTGATAGGAGAGCAGAAAGGAGAGCTGCTGAGAACTGATAGGAGAACAGAAAGGAGAGCTGCTGAGAACTGATAGGAGAGCAGAAAGGAGAGCTGCTGAGAACTGATAGGAGAGCAGAAAGGAGAGCTGCTGAGAACTGATAGGAGAGCAGAAAGGAGAGCTGCTGAGAACTGATAGAGCAGAAAGGAGAGCTGCAGAGAACTGATAGGAGAACAGAAAGGAGAGCTGCGGAGAACTGATAGGAGAGCAGAAAGGAGAGCTGCTGAGAACTGATAGGAGAGCAGAAAGGAGAGCTGCAGAGAACTGATAGGAGAGCAGAAAGGAGAGCTGCTGAGAACTGATAGGAGAGCAGAAAGGAGAGCTGCTGAGAACTGATAGAGCAGAAAGGAGAGCTGCAGATAACTGATAGGAGAACAGAAAGGAGAGCTGCTGAGAACTGATAGGAGAGCAGAAAGGAGAGCTGCGGAGAACTGATAGGAGAGCAGAAAGGAGAGCTGCTGAGAACTGATAGGAGAGCAGAAAGGAGAGCTGCTGAGAACTGATAGGAGAGCAGAAAGGAGAGCTGCAGAGAACTGATAGGAGAGCAGAAAGGAGAGCTGCTGAGAACTGATAGGAGAGCTGCTGAGAACTGATAGAGCAGAAAGGAGAGCTGCAGAGAACTGATAGGAGAACAGAAAGGAGAGCTGCTGAGAACTGATAGGAGAGCAGAAAGGAGAGCTGCGGAGAACTGATAGGAGAGCAGAAAGGAGAGCTGCTGAGAACTGATAGAGCAGAAAGGAGAGCTGCAGAGAACTGATAGGAGAACAGAAAGGAGAGCTGTTGAGAACTGATAGGAGAGCAGAAAGGAGAGCTGCTGAGAACTGATAGGAGAGCAGAAAGGAGAGTTGCTGAGAACTGATAGGAGAGCTGCAGAGAACTGATAGGAGAGCAGAAAGGAGAGCTGCTGAGAACTGATAGGAGAGCAGAAAGGAGAGCTGCTGAGAACTGATAGGAGAGCAGAAAGGACAGATGCAGAGAACTGATAGGAGAGCAGAAAGGACAGATGCAGAGAACTAAAAGGAGAGCTGCTGAGAACTGATAGGAGAGCTGCTGAGAACTGATAGGAGAGCAGAAAGGAGAGCTGCTGAGAACTGATAGGAAAGCAGAAAGGAGAGCTGCAGAGAAGTGATAGGAGAGCAGAAAGGAGAGCTGCGGAGAACTGATAGGAGAGCTGCTGAGAACTGATGGGAGAGCAGAAAGGAGAGCTGCGGAGAACTGATAGGAGAGAAGAAAGGAGAGCTGCTGAGAACTGATAGGAGAGCAGAAAGGAGAGCTGCGGAGAACTGATAGCAGAGGAGAAAGGAGAGCTGCTGAGAACTGATAGGAGAGCAGAAAGGAGAGCTGCTGAGAACTGATAGGAGAGCAGAAAGGAGAGCTGCAGAGAACTGATAGGAGAGCAGAAAGGAGATCTGCTGAGAACTGATAGGAGAGCAGAAAGGAGAGCTGCTGAGAACTGATAGGAGAGCAGAAAGGAGAGCTGCGGAGAACTGATAGGAGAGCAGAAAGGAGAGCTGCGGAGAACTGATAGGAGAGCAGAAAGGAGAGCTGCTGAGAACTGATAGGAGAGCAGAAAGGAGAGCTGCAGAGAACTGATAGGAAAGCAGAAAGGAGATCTGCTGAGAACTGATAGGAGAGCAGAAAGGAGAGCTGCTGAGAACTGATAGGAGAGCAGAAAGGAGAGCTGCAGAGAACTGATAGGACAGCAGAAAGGAGAGCTGCTGAGAACTGATAGGAGAGCAGAAAGGAGAGCTGCTGAGAACTGATAGGAGAGCAGAAAGGAGAGCTGCTGAGAACTGATAGGAGAGCAGAAAGGAGAGCTGCGGAGAACTGATAGAAGAGCAGAAAGGAGAGCTGCTGAGAAGTGATAGGAGAGCAGAAAGGAGAGCTGCTGAGAACTGATAGGAGAGCAGAAAGGAGAGCTGCGGAGAACTGATAGGAGAGCAGAAAGGAGAGCTGCTGAGAACTGATAGGAGAGCAGAAAGGAGAGCTGCTGAGAACTGATAGGAGAGCAGAAAGGAGAGCTGCTGAGAACTGATAGGAGAGCAGAAAGGACAGATGCAGAGAACTGATAGGAGAGCAGAAAGGACAGATGCAGAGAACTAATAGGAGAGCAGAAAGGAGAGCTGCTGAGAACTGATAGGAGAGCTGATGAGAACTGATAGGAGAGCAGAAAGGAGAGCTGCTGAGAACTGATAGGAAAGCAGAAAGGAGAGCTGCAGAGAACTGATAGGAGAGCAGAAAGGAGAGCTGCGGAGAACTGATAGGAGAGCAGAAAGGAGAGCTGCTGAGAACTGATAGGAGAGCAGAAAGGACAGATGCAGAGAACTGATAGGAGAGCAGAAAGGACAGATGCAGAGAACTAATAGGAGAGCAGAAAGGACAGCTGCGGAGAACTGATAGGAGAGCAGAAAGGAGAGCTGCGGAGAACTGATAGGAGAGCAGAAAGGAGAGCTGCTGAGAACTGATAGGAGAGCAGAAAGGAGAGCTGCAGAGAACTGATAGGAGAGCAGAAAGGAGATCTGCTGAGAACTGATAGGAGAGCAGAAAGGAGAGCTGCTGAGAACTGACAGGAGAGCAGAAAGGAGAGCTGCTGAGAACTGATAGAGCAGAAAGGAGAGCTGCAAAGAACTGATAGGAGAACAGAAAGGAGAGCTGCGGAGAACTGATAGGAGAGCACAAAGGACAGATGCAGAGAACTGATAGGAGAGCAGAAAGGACAGATGCAGAGAACTAATAGGAGAGCAGAAAGGAGAGCTGCTGAGAACTGATAGGAGAGCTGATGAGAACTGATAGGAGAGCAGAAAGGAGAGCTGCTGAGAACTGATAGGAGAGCAGAAAGGACAGATGCAGAGAACTGATAGGAGAGCAGAAAGGACAGATGCAGAGAACTAATAGGAGAGCAGAAAGGAGAGCTGCTGAGAACTGATAGGAGAGCTGATGAGAACTGATAGGAGAGCAGAAAGGAGAGCTGCTGAGAACTGATAGGAAAGCAGAAAGGAGAGCTGCAGAGAACTGATAGGAGAGCAGAAAGGAGAGCTGCTGAGAACTGATAGGAGAGCAGAAAGGACAGATGCAGAGAACTGATAGGAGAGCAGAAAGGACGGATGCAGAGAACTAAAAGGAGAGCAGAAAGGAGAGCTGCTGAGAACTGATAGGAGAGCTGATGAGAACTGATAGGAGAGCAGAAAGGAGAGCTGATGAAAACTGATAGGAAAGCAGAAAGGAGAGCTGCAGAGAACTGATAGGAGAGCAGAAAGGAGAGCTGCGGAGAACTGATAGGAGAGCTGCTGAGAACTGATAGGAGAGAAGAAAGGAGAGCTGCTGAGAACTGATAGGAGAGCAGAAAGGAGAGCTGCGGAGAACTGATAGCAGAGGAGAAAGGAGAACTGCTGAGAACTGATAGGAGAGCAGAAAGGAGAGCTGCTGAGAACTGATAGGAGAGCAGAAAGGACAGATGCAGAGAACTGATAGGAGAGCAGAAAGGACGGATGCAGAGAACTAATAGGAGAGCAGAAAGGAGAGCTGCTGAGAACTGATAGGAGAGCTGATGAGAACTGATAGGAGAGCAGAAAGGAGAGCTGCTGAGAACTGATAGGAGAGCAGAAAGGAGAGCTGCTGAGAACTGATAGGAGAGCAGAAAGGAGAGCTGCAGAGAACTGATAGGAGAGCAGAAAGGAGAGCTGCTGAGAACTGATAGGAGAGCAGAAAGGAGAGCTGCGGAGAACTGATAGGAAGAGCAGAAAGGAGAGTTGCTGAGAAGTGATAGGAGAGCAGAAAGGAGAGCTGCTGAGAACTGATAGGAGAGCAGAAAGGAGAGCTGCTGAGAACTGATAGGAGAGCAGAAAGGAGAGTTGCTGAGAACTGATAGGAGAGCAGAAAGGAGAGCTGCTGAGAACTGATAGGAGAGCAGAAAGGAGAGCTGCTGAGAACTGATAGGAGAGCAGAAAGGACAGATGCAGAGAACTGATAGGAGAGCAGAAAGGACAGATGCAGAGAACTAATAGGAGAGCAGAAAGGAGAGCTGCTGAGAACTGATAGGAGAGCTGATGAGAACTGATAGGAGAGCAGAAAGGAGAGCTGCTGAGAACTGATAGGAAAGCAGAAAGGAGAGCTGCAGAGAACTGATAGGAGAGCAGAAAGGAGAGCTGCGGAGAACTGATAGGAGAGCAGAAAGGAGAGCTGCTGAGAACTGATAGGAGAGCAGAAAGGACAGATGCAGAGAACTGATAGGAGAGCAGAAAGGACAGATGCAGAGAACTAATAGGAGAGCAGAAAGGACAGCTGCGGAGAACTGATAGGAGAGCAGAAAGGAGAGCTGCGGAGAACTGATAGGAGAGCAGAAAGGAGAGCTGCTGAGAACTGATAGGAGAGCAGAAAGGAGAGCTGCAGAGAACTGATAGGAGAGCAGAAAGGAGAGCTGCTGAGAACTGATAGGAGAGCAGAAAGGAGAGCTGCTGAGAACTGATAGGAGAGCAGAAAGGAGAGCTGCTGAGAACTGATAGGAGAGCTGCAGAGAACTGATAGGAGAGCAGAAAGGAGAGCTGCTGAGAACTGATAGGAGAGCAGAAAGGAGAGCTGCTGAGAACTGATAGGAGAGCAGAAAGGAGAGCTGCTGAGAACTGATAGGAGAGCAGAAAGGAGAGCTGCTGAGAACTGATAGGAGAGCTGATGAGAACTGATAGGAGAGCAGAAAGGAGAGCTGCTGAGAACTGATAGGAGAGCAGAAAGGAGATGCAGAGAACTGATAGGAGAGCAGAAAGGACAGCTGCAGAGAACTGATAGGAGAGCAGAAAGGAGAGCTGCTGAGAACTGATAGGAGAGCAGAAAGGAGAGCTGCTGAGAACTGATAGGAGAGCAGAAAGGAGAGCTGCTGAGAACTGATAGGAGAGCAGAAAGGAGAGCTGCGGAGAACTGATAGGAGAGCAGAAATGAGAGCTGCTGAGAACTGATTGGAGAGCAGAAAGGAGAGCTGCAGAGAACTGATAGGAGAGCTGCTGAGAACTGATAGGAGAACAGAAAGGAGAACTGCAGAGAACTGATAGGAGAGCAGGAAGGACAGCTGCTGAGAACTGATAGGAGAACAGAAAGGAGTGCTGCGGAGAACTGATAGGAGAACATAAAGGAGAGCTGCTGAGAACTGATAGGAGAGAAGAAAGGACAGATGCAGAGAACTAATAGGAGAGCAGAAAGGAGAGCTGCTGAGAACTGATAGGAGAGCTGCTGAGAACTGATAGGAGAGCAGAAAGGAGAGCTGCTGAGAACTGATAGGAGAGCAGAAAGGACAGATGCAGAGAACTGATAGGAGAGCAGAAAGGACAGATGCAGAGAACTGATAGGAGAGCAGAAAGGACAGATGCAGAGAACTGATAGGAGAGCAGAAAGGAGAGCTGCTGAGAACTGATAGGAGAGCAGAAAGGAGAGCTGCTGAGAACTGATAGAGCAGAAAGGAGAGCTGCAGAGAACTGATAGGAGAACAGAAAGGAGAGCTGCTGAGAACTGATAGGAGAGCAGAAAGGAGAGCTGCTGAGAACTGATAGGAGAGCAGAAAGGAGAGTTGCTGAGAACTGATAGGAGAGCTGCAGAGAACTGATAGGAGAGCAGAAAGGAGAGCTGCTGAGAACTGATAGGAGAACAGAAAGGAGAGCTGCTGAGAACTGATAGGAGAGCAGAAAGGACAGATGCAGAGAACTGATAGGAGAGCAGAAAGGACCGATGCAGAGAACTAATAGGAGAGCAGAATGGAGAGCTGCTGAGAACTGATAGGAGAGCTGCTGAGAACTGATAGGAGAGCAGAAAGGGGAGCTGCTGAGGACTGATAGGAAAGCAGAAAGGAGAGCTGCAGAGAAGTGATAGGAGAGCAGAAAGGAGAGCTGCGGAGAACTGATAGGAGAGCTGCTGAGAACTGATAGGAGAGCAGAAAGGAGAGCTGCGGAGAACTGATAGGAAAGCAGAAAGGAGAGCTGCTGAGAACTGATAGGAGAGCGGAAAGGAGAGCTGCTAAGAACTGATAGGAGAGCAGAAAGGAGAGCTGCTGAGAACTGATAGGAGTGCAGAAAGGAGAGCTGCTGAGAACTGATAGGAGAGCAGAAAGGAGAGCTGCTGAGAACTGATAGGAGAGCTGCTGAGAACTGATATGAGAGCAGAAAGGAGAGCTGCAGAGAACTGATAGCAGAACAGAAAGGAGAGCTGCTGAGAACTGATAGGAGAGCAGAAAGGAGAGCTGCAGAGAACTGATAGGAGAGCAGAAAGGAGAGCTGCTGAGAACTGATAGGAGAGCTGAAAGGAGAGCTGCTGAGAACTGATAGGAGAGCAGAAAGGAGAGCTGCTGAGAACTGATAGGAGAGCAGAAAGGAGAGTTGCTCAGAATTGATAGGAGAGCAGAAAGGAGAGTTGCTGAGAACTGATAGGAGAGCAGAAAGGAGAGCTGCTGAGAACTGATAGGAGAGCAGAAAGGAGAGCTGCTGAGAACTGATAGGAAAGCAGAAAGGAGAGCTGCAGAGAACTGATAGGAGAGCAGAAAGGAGAGCTGCTGAGAACTGATAGGAGAGCAGAAAGGAGAGCTGCTGAAAACTGATAGGAGAGCAGAAAGGAGAGCGGCAGAGAACTGATAGGAGAGCAGAAAGGAGAGCTGCGGAGAACTGATAGGAGAGCACAAAGGAGAGCTGCTGAGAACTGATAGGAGAGCAGAAAGGAGAGCTGCTGAGAACTGATAGGAGAGCAGAAAGGAGAGCTGCTGAGAACTGATAGGAGAGCAGAAAGGAGAGCTGTGGAGAACTGATAGGAGAGCAGAAAGGAGAGCTGTGGAGAACTGATAGGAGAGCAGAAAGGAGAGCTGTGGAGAACTGATAGGAGAGCAGAAAGGAGAGCTGCAGAGAAATGATAGGAGAGCAGAAAGGAGAGCTGCTGAGAACTGATAGGAGAGCAGAAAGGAGAGCTGCTGAGAACTGATAGGAGAGCAGAAAGGAGAGCTGCTGAGAACTGATAGTAGAGCAGAAAGGAGAGCTGCGGAGAACTGATAGGAGAGGAGAAAGGAGAGCTGCTGAGAACTGATAGGAGAGCAGAAAGGAGAGCTGCGGAGAACTGATAGGAGAGCAGAAATGAGAGCTGCTGAGAACTGATTGGAGAGCAGAAAGGAGAGCTGCTGAGAACTGATAGGAGAGCTGCTGAGAACTGATAGGAGAGCTGCTGAGAACTGATAGGAGAACAGAAAGGAGAACTGCAGAGAACTGATAGGAGAGCAGGAAGGACAGCTGCTGAGAACTGATAGGAGAACAGAAAGGAGTGCTGCGGAGAACTGATAGGAGAACATAAAGGAGAGCTGCTGAGAACTGATAGGAGAGAAGAAAGGAGAGCTGCTGAGAACTGATAGGAGAGCAGAAAGAAGAGCTGCTGAGAACTGATAGGAGAGCAGAAAGGAGAGCTGCAGAGAACTGATAGCAGAACAGAAAGGAGAGCTGCTGAGAACTGATAGGAGAGCAGAAAGGAGAGCTGCAGAGAACTGATAGGAGAGCAGAAAGGAGAGCTGCTGAGAACTGATAGGAGAGCAGAAAGGAGAGCTGCTGAGAACTGATAGGAGAGCAGAAAGGAGAGCTGCTGAGAACTGATAGGAGAGCAGAAAGGAGAGCTGCTCAGAATTGATAGGAGAGCAGAAAGGAGAGTTGCTGAGAACTGATAGGAGAGCAGAAAGGAGAGCTGCTGAGAACTGATAGGAGAGCAGAAAGGAGAGCTGCTGAGAACTGATAGGAAAGCAGAAAGGAGAGCTGCAGAGAACTGATAGGAGAGCAGAAAGGAGAGCTGCTGAGAACTGATAGGAGAGCAGAAAGGAGAGCTGCTGAAAACTGATAGGAGAGCAGAAAGGAGAGCGGCAGAGAACTGATAGGAGAGCAGAAAGGAGAGCTGCGGAGAACTGATAGGAGAGCACAAAGGAGAGCTGCTGAGAACTGATAGGAGAGCAGAAAGGAGAGCTGCTGAGAACTGACAGGAGAGCAGAAAGGAGAGCTGCTGAGAACTGATAGGAGAGCAGAAAGGAGAGCTGTGGAGAACTGATAGGAGAGCAGAAAGGAGAGCTGTGGAGAACTGATAGGAGAGCAGAAAGGAGAGCTGTGGAGAACTGATAGGAGAGCAGAAAGGAGAGCTGCAGAGAAATGATAGGAGAGCAGAAAGGAGAGCTGCTGAGAACTGATAGGAGAGCAGAAAGGAGAGCTGCTGAGAACTGATAGGAGAGCAGAAAGGAGAGCTGCTGAGAACTGATAGGAGAGCAGAAAGGAGAGCTGCGGAGAACTGATAGGAGAGGAGAAAGGAGAGCTGCTGAGAACTGATAGGAGAGCAGAAAGGAGAGCTGCGGAGAACTGATAGGAGAGCAGAAATGAGAGCTGCTGAGAACTGATTGGAGAGCAGAAAGGAGAGCTGCTGAGAACTGATAGGAGAGCTGCTGAGAACTGATAGGAGAGCTGCTGAGAACTGATAGGAGAACAGAAAGGAGAACTGCAGAGAACTGATAGGAGAGCAGGAAGGACAGCTGCGGAGAACTGATAGGAGAACAGAAAGGAGTGCTGCGGAGAACTGATAGGAGAGCAGAAAGGAGAGCTGCTGAGAACTGATAGGAGAGCTGCTGAGAACTGATAGGAGAGCAGAAAGGAGAGCTGCTGAGAACTGATAGGAGAGCAGAAATGAGAGCTGCTGAGAACTGATAGGAGAGCAGATAGGAGAGCTGCTGAGAACTGATAGGAGAGCAGAAAGGAGAGCTGCTGAGAACTGATAGGAGAGCAGAAAAGAGAGCTGCTGAGAACTGATAGGAGAGCAGAAATGAGAGCTGCTGAGAACTGATAGGAGAGCAGAAAGGAGAACTGCTGAGAACTGATAGGAGAGCAGAAAGGAGAGCTGTGGAGAACTGATAGGAGAGCAGGAAGGAGAGCTGCTGAGAACTGATAGGAGAGCAGAAAGGAGAGCTGCTGAGAACTGATAGGAGAGCAGAAAGGAGAGCTGCAGAGAACTGATAGGAGAGCAGAAAGGAGATCTGCTGAGAACTGATAGGAGAGCAGAAAGGAGAGCTGCTGAGAACTGATAGGAGAGCAGAAAGGAGAGCTGCGGAGAACTGATAGGAGAGCAGAAAGGAGAGCTGCGGAGAACTGATAGGAGAGCAGAAAGGAGAGCTGCTGAGAACTGATAGGAGAGCAGAAAGGAGAGCTGCTGAGAACTGATAGGAGAGCAGAAAGGAGAGCTGCGGAGAACTGATAGAAGAGCAGAAAGGAGAGCTGCTGAGAAGTGATAGGAGAGCAGAAAGGAGAGCTGCTGAGAACTGATAGGAGAGCAGAAAGGAGAGCTGCGGAGAACTGATAGGAGAGCAGAAAGGAGAGTTGCTGAGAACTGATAGGAGAGCAGAAAGGAGAGCTGCTGAGAACTGATAGGAGAGCAGAAAGGAGAGCTGCTGAGAACTGATAGGAGAGCAGAAAGGACAGATGCAGAGAACTGATAGGAGAGCAGAAAGGACAGATGCAGAGAACTAATAGGAGAGCAGAAAGGAGAGCTGCTGAGAACTGATAGGAGAACAGAAAGGAGAGCTGCTGAGAACTGATAGGAGAGCAGAAAGGACAGCTGCGGAGAACTGATAGGAGAGCAGAAAGGAGAGCTGCTGAGAACTGATAGGAGAGCAGAAAGGAGAGCTGCTGAGAACTGATAGGAGAGCAGAAACGAGAGCTGCTGAGAACTGATAGGAGAGCAGAAAGGAGAGCTGCTGAGAACTGATAGAGCAGAAAGGAGAGCTGCAGAGAACTGATAGGAGAACAGAAAGGAGAGCTGCTGAGAACTGATAGGAGAGCAGAAAGGAGAGCTGCTGAGAACTGATAGGAGAGCAGAAAGGAGAGTTGCAGAGAACTGATAGGAGAGCTGCAGAGAACTGATAGGAGAGCAGAAAGGAGAGCTGCTGAGAACTGATAGGAGAGCAGAAAGGAGAGCTGCTGAGAACTGATAGGAGAGCAGAAAGGACAGATGCAGAGAACTGATAGGAGAGCAGAAAGGACCGATGCAGAGAACTAATAGGAGAGCAGAATGGAGAGCTGCTGAGAACTGATAGGAGAGCTGCTGAGAACTGATAGGAGAGCAGAAAGGGGAGCTGCTGAGAACTGATAGGAAAGCAGAAAGGAGAGCTGCAGAGAAGTGATAGGAGAGCAGAAAGGAGAGCTGCGGAGAACTGATAGGAGAGCTGCTGAGAACTGATAGGAGAGCAGAAAGGAGAGCTGCGGAGAACTGATAGGAAAGCAGAAAGGAGAGCTGCTGAGAACTGATAGGAGAGCGGAAAGGAGAGCTGCTAAGAACTGATAGGAGAGCAGAAAGGAGAGCTGCTGAGAACTGATAGGAGTGCAGAAAGGAGAGCTGCTGAGAACTGATAGGAGAGCAGAAAGGAGAGCTGCTGAGAACTGATAGGAGAGCTGCTGAGAACTGATATGAGAGCAGAAAGGAGAGCTGCAGAGAACTGATAGCAGAACAGAAAGGAGAGCTGCTGAGAACTGATAGGAGAGCAGAAAGGAGAGCTGCAGAGAACTGATAGGAGAGCAGAAAGGAGAGCTGCTGAGAACTGATAGGAGAGCAGAAAGGAGAGCTGCTGAGAACTGATAGGAGAGCAGAAAGGAGAGCTGCTGAGAACTGATAGGAGAGCAGAAAGGAGAGCTGCTCAGAATTGATAGGAGAGCAGAAAGGAGAGTTGCTGAGAACTGATAGGAGAGCAGAAAGGAGAGCTGCTGAGAACTGATAGGAGAGCAGAAAGGAGAGCTGCTGAGAACTGATAGGAGAGCAGAAAGGAGAGCTGCAGAGAACTGATAGGAGAGCAGAAAGGAGAGCTGCTGAGAACTGATAGGAGAGCAGAAAGGAGAGCTGCTGAAAACTGATAGGAGAGCAGAAAGGAGAGCTGCTGAGAACTGATAGGAGAGCAGAAAGGAGAGCTGCGGAGAACTGATAGGAGAGCACAAAGGAGAGCTGCTGAGAACTGATAGGAGAGCAGAAAGGAGAGCTGCTGAGAACTGATAGGAGAGCAGAAAGGAGAGCTGCTGAGAACTGATAGGAGAGCAGAAAGGAGAGCTGTGGAGAACTGATAGGAGAGCAGAAAGGAGAGCTGTGGAGAACTGATAGGAGAGCAGAAAGGAGAGCTGTGGAGAACTGATAGGAGAGCAGAAAGGAGAGCTGCAGAGAACTGATAGGAGAGCAGAAAGGAGAGCTGCTGAGAACTGATAGGAGAGCAGAAAGGAGAGCTGCTGAGAACTGATAGGAGAGCAGAAAGGAGAGCTGCTGAGAACTGATAGTAGAGCAGAAAGGAGAGCTGCGGAGAACTGATAGGAGAGCAGAAAGGAGAGCTGCTGAGAACTGATAGGAGAGCAGAAAGGAGAGCTGCTGAGAACTGATAGGAGAGCAGAAATGAGAGCTGCTGAGAACTGATTGGAGAGCAGAAAGGAGAGCTGCTGAGAACTGATAGGAGAGCTGCTGAGAACTGATAGGAGAGCTGCTGAGAACTGATAGGAGAGCAGAAAGGAGAACTGCAGAGAACTGATAGGAGGCAGGAAGGACAGCTGCTGAGAACTGATAGCAGAACAGAAAGGAGTGCTGCGGAGAACTGATAGGAGAACATAAAGGAGAGCTGCTGAGAACTGATAGGAGAGAAGAAAGGAGAGCTGCTGAGAACTGATAGGAGAGCAGAAAGAAGAGCTGCTGCGAACTGATAGGAGAGCAGAAAGGAGAGCTGCAGAGAACTGATAGCAGAACAGAAAGGAGAGCTGCTAAGAACTGATAGGAGAGCAGAAAGGAGAGCTGCAGAGAACTGATAGGAGAGCAGAAAGGAGAGCTGCTGAGAACTGATAGGAGAGCAGAAAGGAGAGCTGCTGAGAACTGATAGGAGAGCAGAAAGGAGAGCTGCTGAGAACTGATAGGAGAGCAGAAAGGAGAGCTGCTCAGAATTGATAGGAGAGCAGAAAGGAGAGCTGCTGAGAACTGATAGGAGAGCAGAAAGGAGAGCTGCTGAGAACTGATAGGAGAGCAGAAAGGAGAGCTGCTGAGAACTGATAGGAAAGCAGAAAGGAGAGCTGCAGAGAACTGATAGGAGAGCAGAAAGGAGAGCTGCTGAGAACTGATAGGAGAGCAGAAAGGAGAGCTGCTGAAAACTGATAGGAGAGCAGAAAGGAGAGCGGCAGAGAACTGATAGGAGAGCAGAAAGGAGAGCTGCGGAGAACTGATAGGAGAGCACAAAGGAGAGCTGCTGAGAACTGATAGGAGAGCAGAAAGGAGAGCTGCTGAGAACTGACAGGAGAGCAGAAAGGAGAGCTGCTGAGAACTGATAGGAGAGCAGAAAGGAGAGCTGTGGAGAACTGATAGGAGAGCAGAAAGGAGAGCTGTGGAGAACTGATAGGAGAGCAGAAAGGAGAGCTGTGGAGAACTGATAGGAGAGCAGAAAGGAGAGCTGCAGAGAAATGATAGGAGAGCAGAAAGGAGAGCTGCTGAGAACTGATAGGAGAGCAGAAAGGAGAGCTGCTGAGAAATGATAGGAGAGCAGAAAGGAGAGCTGCTGAGAACTGATAGTAGAGCAGAAAGGAGAGCTGCGGAGAACTGATAGGAGAGGAGAAAGGAGAGCTGCTGAGAACTGATAGGAGAGCAGAAAGGAGAGTTGCTGAGAACTGATAGGAGAGCTGCAGAGAACTGATAGGAGAGCAGAAAGGAGAGCTGCTGAGAACTGATAGGAGAGCAGAAAGGAGAGCTGCTGAGAACTGATAGGAGAGCAGAAAGGACAGATGCAGAGAACTGATAGGAGAGCAGAAAGGACAGATGCAGAGAACTAAAAGGAGAGCTGCTGAGAACTGATAGGAGAGCTGCTGAGAACTGATAGGAGAGCAGAAAGGAGAGCTGCTGAGAACTGATAGGAAAGCAGAAAGGAGAGCTGCAGAGAAGTGATAGGAGAGCAGAAAGGAGAGCTGCGGAGAACTGATAGGAGAGCTGCTGAGAACTGATAGGAGAGCAGAAAGGAGAGCTGCGGAGAACTGATAGGAGAGAAGAAAGGAGAGCTGCTGAGAACTGATAGGAGAGCAGAAAGGAGAGCTGCGGAGAACTGATAGCAGAGGAGAAAGGAGAGCTGCTGAGAACTGATAGGAGAGCAGAAAGGAGAGCTGCTGAGAACTGATAGGAGAGCAGAAAGGAGAGCTGCAGAGAACTGATAGGAGAGCAGAAAGGAGATCTGCTGAGAACTGATAGGAGAGCAGAAAGGAGAGCTGCTGAGAACTGATAGGAGAGCAGAAAGGAGAGCTGCGGAGAACTGATAGGAGAGCAGAAAGGAGAGCTGCGGAGAACTGATAGGAGAGCAGAAAGGAGAGCTGCTGAGAACTGATAGGAGAGCAGAAAGGAGAGCTGCTGAGAACTGATAGGAGAGCAGAAAGGAGAGCTGCTGAGAACCGATAGGAGAGCAGAAAGGAGAGCTGCAGAGAACTGATAGGAGAGCAGAAAGGAGAGCTGCTGAGAACTGATAGGAGAGCAGAAAGGAGAGCTGCGGAGAACTGATAGAAGAGCAGAAAGGAGAGCTGCTGAGAAGTGATAGGAGAGCAGAAAGGAGAGCTGCTGAGAACTGATAGGAGAGCAGAAAGGAGAGCTGCGGAGAACTGATAGGAGAGCAGAAAGGAGAGTTGCTGAGAACTGATAGGAGAGCAGAAAGGAGAGCTGCTGAGAACTGATAGGAGAGCAGAAAGGAGAGCTGCTGAGAACTGATAGGAGAGCAGAAAGGACAGATGCAGAGAACTGATAGGAGAGCAGAAAGGACAGATGCAGAGAACTAATAGGAGAGCAGAAAGGAGAGCTGCTGAGAACTGATAGGAGAGCTGATGAGAACTGATAGGAGAGCAGAAAGGAGAGCTGCTGAGAACTGATAGGAAAGCAGAAAGGAGAGCTGCAGAGAACTGATAGGAGAGCAGAAAGGAGAGCTGCGGAGAACTGATAGGAGAGCAGAAAGGAGAGCTGCTGAGAACTGATAGGAGAGCAGAAAGGACAGATGCAGAGAACTGATAGGAGAGCAGAAAGGACAGATGCAGAGAACTAATAGGAGAGCAGAAAGGAGAGCTGATGAGAACTGATAGGAGAGCAGAAAGGAGAGCTGATGAAAACTGATAGGAAAGCAGAAAGGAGAGCGGCAGAGAACTGATAGGAGAGCAGAAAGGAGAGCTGCGGAGAACTGATAGGAGAGCTGCTGAGAACTGATAGGAGAGCAAAAAGGAGAGCTGCGGAGAACTGATAGGAGAGAAGAAAGGAGAGCTGCTGAGAACTGATAGGAGAGCAGAAAGGAGAGCTGCGGAGAACTGATAGCAGAGGAGAAAGGAGAGCTGCTGAGAACTGATAGGAGAGCAGAAAGGAGAGCTGCTGAGAACTGATAGGAGAGCAGAAAGGACAGCTGCGGAGAACTGATAGGAGAGCAGAAAGGAGAGCTGCGGAGAACTGATAGGAGAGCAGAAAGGAGAGCTGCTGAGAACTGATAGGAGAGCAGAAAGGAGAGCTGCAGAGAACTGATAGGAGAGCAGAAAGGAGATCTGCTGAGAACTGATAGGAGAGCAGAAAGGAGAGCTGCTGAGAACTGACAGGAGAGCAGAAAGGAGAGCTGCTGAGAACTGATAGAGCAGAAAGGAGAGCTGCAGAGAACTGATAGGAGAACAGAAAGGAGAGCTGCGGAGAACTGATAGGAGAGCACAGAGGACAGATGCAGAGAACTGATAGGAGAGCAGAAAGGACAGATGCAGAGAACTAATAGGAGAGCAGAAAGGAGAGCTGCTGAGAACTGATAGGAGAGCTGATGAGAACTGATAGGAGAGCAGAAAGGAGAGCTGCTGAGAACTGATAGGAGAGCAGAAAGGACAGATGCAGAGAACTGATAGGAGAGCAGAAAGGACAGATGCAGAGAACTAATAGGAGAGCAGAAAGGAGAGCTGCTGAGAACTGATAGGAGAGCTGATGAGAACTGATAGGAGAGCAGAAAGGAGAGCTGCTGAGTGGACGGATCGGTGAACCCGGCGTGGTGAAGACAAGGTAGGAAGATCTTCAGGGGCTTAGTGTTAGGTTTATTTAAGGGGGGTTTGGGTTAGATTAGGGGTATGTGGGTGGTGGGTTGTAATGTTGGTGGGGGGGTATTGTATGTTTTTTTTTCCAGGCAAAAGAGCTGAATTCTTTGGGGCATGCCCCGCAAAAGGCCCTTTTATGGGCTGGTAAGGTAAAAGAGCTTTTCTATTTTAATTTTAGAATAGGGTAGGGCATTTTTTTATTTTGGGGGGCTTTGTTATTTTATTAGGGGGCTTAGAGTAGGTGTAATTAGTTTAAAATTGTTGTAATATTTTTCTAATGTTTGTAAATATTTTTTTATTGTTTGTAACTTAGTTCTTTTTTATTTTTTGTACTTTAGTTAGTTTATTTAATTGTATTTATTTGTAGGTATTGTATTTTATTAATTTATTGATAGTGTAGTGTTAGGTTTAATTGTAGATAATTGTAGATAGTTTATTTAATTAATTTATTGATAGTGTAGTGTTAGGTTTAATTGTAACTTAGGTTAGGATTTATTTTACAGGTAATTTTGTAATTATTTTAACTAGGTAACTATTAAATAGTTATGAACTATTTAATAGCTATTGTACCTGGTTAAAATAAATACAAAGTTGCCTGTAAAATAAATATTAATCCTAAAATAGCTACAATATAATTATAATTTATATTGTAGCTATAGTAGGATTTATTTTACAGGTAAGTATTTAGCTTTAAATAAGAATAATTTATTTAATAAGAGTTAATTTATTTCGTTAGATAAAAATTATATTTAACTTAGGGGGGTGTTAGTGTTAGGGTTAGACTTAGCTTTAGGGGTTAATAAATTTATTAGAGTAGCGGTGAGGTCCGGTCGGCAGATTAGGGGTTAATACTTGAAGTTAGGTGTCGGCGATGTTAGGGAGGGCAGATTAGGGGTTATTACTATTTATTATAGGGTTATTGAGGCGGGAGTGAGGCGGATTAGGGGTTAATAACTTTATTATAGTAGCGGTGAGGTCCGGACGGCAGATTAGGGGTTAATAAGTGTAGGTAGGTGGAGGCGACGTTGGGGGCGGCAGATTAGGGGTTAATAAATATAATATAGGGGTCGGCGGTGTTAGGGGCAGCAGATTATGGGTTCATAGGGATAACGTAGCTTGCGGCGGTGTACGGAGCGGCAGATTAGGGGTTAAAAAAAATATGCAGGTGTCAGCGATAGCGGGGGCGGCAGATTAGGGGTTAATAAGTGTAAGGTTAGGGGTGTTTAGAGTCAGGGTACATGTTAGGGTGTTAGGTGCAGACTTAGGAAGTGTTTCCCCATAGGAAACAATGGGGCTGCGTTAGGAGCTGAATGCTGCTTTTTTGCAGATGTTAGTTTTTTTTTTCAGCTCAAAATGCCCCATTGTTTCCTATGGGGGAATCGTGCACGAGCACGTTTTTGAAGCTGGCCGCGTCCGTAAGCACCGCTGGTATTGAGAGTTGCAGTGGCGGTAAATATGCTCTACGCTCCCTTTTTGGAGCCTAACGCAGCCCTTCAGAGAACTCTAAATACCAGCGGCATTTAAAAGGTGCGGGGAAAAAATAGCCAGTGTTAGATACGCGGGTCGTTACCGACAAAACTCTAAATCTAGCCGATACTTTTTACCTCTGTAATTACCTTGAATCTAAGCTTCTGCTGACTGCCTCCTTATCTCAGATCTTTTGACAGACTTGCATTTCAGACAATTAGTGCTGACTCTTCAATAACTTCACGTTCATGAGCACAATGTTATCTATATGAAACACATGAACTAACGACCTCTAGCTGTGAAAAACTGTCAAATTAATTCAAATTAGAGGCGGCCTTCAAGGGCTTAGAAATTAGCATATGAGCTGACCAAGGTTTAGCTTTCAACTAAGAATACCAAGAGAACAAAGCATATTTGATGATAAAATTAAATTAGAAAGTTTTTTAAAATGACATGCCATATCTGAATCAAGAAAGTTTAGTTTGGACTTTACTATTCCTTTAAAGGATTACTTTCTGTTATAATTTTTAAGCTAAACAACTAACATATTAAAGTTAATAAACATTAATTAAAACCTACTGACCTATATTTTCTCCAAAACAAAGTTTCATAACGTTCTAAAAGTTATATCTTTTATTCGCCGATGATGTCACGTTATCCTGCCCACTATTTTCAGCACTGTGTGTTCAAAATACTTAAACCAATAACTTTGTGTTTAAAGCGCCATTTTGAAACTTAGGTATTGTAAACGGATTGGTACAGAGCAAAGGATACCCACGGAGTGGGTTTGGAAAACAATTAAATTTGCAGACAAGATTTCTGATATACGGTAGAGATATGTTAATCAAATGCTATTGATAAAAAGCGTATTTGGGGTAGTTAGTAACAGGCATAGAAAATATTTACTTACAGTGGCCCTTTAATATCCAAATTCCAGCATGTTGTAATATTTATATTTAGAAATTATTTAATACATGCATTTTATTTTACTAAAAAATTTAATTTGATGTTTTATTATTTGTAGACTTGACCATTCGGAATCGCACCACTGTAAAAAACTGTTTTTTTTTCCATATCATGATTCTAATGATAAACAAGCGGTGCCTTTAAGGGCGGTGGGGGGGGGAATGCACGCAACCAAAAATGTAGTTTATTCATACAGATAAAACTGTTACTCTAAAGGGCTATTCAATAATGATTTGCAAATGTTCTTGTCAGTTGATTGATTTATGTGTCAGCCAATAAGTATGTAAGCTACACATTTGTTCTTCTGACCCCATTAAAAAAATGCTGCTGGCTTGTAGAAGTAGCACTTGCTAATACTTTAGCTTTATTAAGTTTAAACACTTTGATGCACATGATGAGCCATTGGTGGCCTTGTGGGGGCACTCCCAAGTCTTCAATAGTAGAGCTGGTGATGTCACAAAGGGGCTAAATCTTAATTTTCTTAGCAGCTACAGAGGGTCAAAACCCCTCATTTGAAAGAGGATCACCCGCTCTTTTAAATGGTAGTGAAAAATACCAAGCTCCCAGAATAAAAAAAATAATAAAATCCTATCAAGGTTTTAATGGGGAGGGGGCACATAAAAAATCTGAAATGTGTACAGACCCCAGGGGTCAAGTCCTACAAAAAAAAAGCATGGGAACTCACTAAGGGGTCAATTTATGAAAGTGTGGAGGGACATGATACGATGTAGCGTATTATGTCCGCTGCACATCGATAAATGCCGACAGTATACGCTGTCGGCATTTATCATTGCACCAGCAGTTCTTGTGAACTGCTGGTGCAATACCACCCCCTGCAGATTCGCTGCCAATCGGACGCTAGCAGGACCGCTGCTTCTTAAATTCTGCTTCAGGTCGGAACTGAAGCGGAGTGGGTCGGAAGCAGCATCTGCTGCTTCATAAATCGACCCCTAAGACTTGAACTCCCCACACAATTATTGTTTTATACATACACACACACACACTGTATTTATAGGTATCTAATCTATACACCTAGGTTAAAGAAAGCAAATTTAAACCAATGAATGGTTGAATGGCTGCTTTTGGGCCTGAGACTCCTCCTCTGTCACAGAGTCTCACCCATTTATGGTGCAACAGTCCTATTTCTGCTAAGGGGTGCTAAATAACCCCAGAGCAAGCCACACAGAAATGTAAGCACCATGTGTTACACACAGTGCAGGGTGATCACACAGCAGGACTGCTGACAGACTTGCATTTAGTGTATTGTAGGAAGTGTTACTGCCCATTATGAGAGGATCTCACTATCCCTCTAACCAGACTGTGCTCCAGCTCCTCCCACCAGCAGAAGCAGTGTTTACTGAAGTATTCATGTTCTCAGTCCAGGGGGAACTTAGTTTCACCTGCAAAAATAGTGCAGGAACTCCGTTCCCATGCGTTCCCGCCAGACTTGACCCCTGACAGGCCCCAATAACGTTGTTTTTTTGTTTTGTTTTTACAAGTCCCTTTATTAAAATACAATGTACTTTATATCTGTATAGCCAGGTGGTCACTGTGGTGGTCTCCTGGCAAAAAAAATTGCTTTATTTTTACTCTGGGACAAATGGACCCTCTAGTTTTTATTACAACCCCCAAAACCTTTATGACTCCCTCTATCAAATGTAGATGTCCTTGATAACAATTCCTTAAGAGGATCACAGTAGCAGCAGTGACTATTTTCTCTGTTATTTACTAAATCTTAACAAAAATATACATTTGTTTTGTTTATTTTGTGCAACCATCGTACAATGAAATAAAAATATAATAATTATATATTCTGAATCTGCTGGGCCTGCTGAAAAGAACAATATATAATTTGTATAGGTCACAATATGACTTACAATAGTGTTTAACATTAAAAAAGCTCAAAACTGGCTTAGCACAGGGCTGCTAACAAAATTTAGTCACAAATTCCAAAGGACCCCATGAACAAATATTGGATGGAATTAAAGTTTTTTTTATTAACTATTAATCTGAAAACAAAACTTTGTCTGTGCAAATGTTTAGTTGTTTGCCTCTACAAAAATAATTTAAACACACACACACATACAGTATATATTAGTATAAACAGTTATCATGGTATTGAGGTTTAAGATGATATTATTAGTTTGATTTTATGTAAGGATGGCGAACCTGGACGAAACAAGAATATATTTTCCTTTAAATAATATGTCAGAATATTGAAGATGAATAGTAGTCAATAGTAAATGTAATAAGAGAGTGCAAACTTGTACTTTTGTATTGTAGTAAACACATAATTCAGACCCCATTCTGCAAGAGGTGGCCATTTAACAGCATGTTATAGACACCTTGCTTCTGTATGAGCTCCTCATGGGTTCCTCACTCCACTAGATCTCCGCCCTCTAGGACTAGAATCTGATCAGCCTTCTGTATAGTGCGGAGCCGATGAGCGACAACCAACAGAGAAAGACCCTGAATGGTCTGCAGCGATTTCTGGATCTGAGATTTGAGTAAAGTGGAAGAAAACAAAGATAGCCCTGTATTATATGTATGTATATAATAAAATAGCCCTGTATTATATGTATGTATATAATAACAATAGCCCTGTATTATATGTATGTATATAATAAAATAGCCCTGTATTATATGTATGTATATAATAAAATAGCCCTGTATTATACGTATGTATATAATAAAATAGCCCTGTATTATATGTATATATATAATAATAATAGCCCTGTATTATATGTATGTATATAATAATAGCCCTGTATTATATGTATGTATAAAATAATAATAGCCCTGTATTATATGTATGTATATAATAAAATAGCCCTGTATTATATGTATGTATATAATAAAATAGCCCTGTATTATATGTATGTATATAATAAAATAGCCCTGTATTATATGTATGTATATAATAACAATAGCCCTGTATTATATGTATGTATATAATAATAATAGCCCTGTATTATATGTATGTATATAATAAAATAGCCCTGTATTATATGTATGTATATAATAATAATAGCCCTGTATTATATGTATGTATATAATAAAATAGCCCTGTATTATATGTATGTATATAATAAAAATAGCCCTGATAGCCTTTGATAAAGCCTAAAACAGGCGAAACGCGCCAGGGGGGTTGTGTGGGACGATGGGGTCCCAGTAAATGTTTGTTTTTTAACTTATATCTATCGTAGCTGTCTAATACCAGTTCCCAGTCCAGTAGGACAGAGAACGTGTGAATGGTGGTGAGGTCAAATACCTCAATGAATGGCAACAATATATTGTAGTGTTTGTTAATATAACTCCGAATGCACAGGGATAGTGAAATCAGTATGACTCAAAATAGAAATTATGTTTATTAATGCTTGAATGAAATCCTTGTATAAATACGGAGAAATTATATAAACAGGTCACGTATGTCAATGAATGGCAATAGTATACCGCAGTGTTTGTGACTAGAACTCTGAACACACAGGGACAAGAAATCAATTATATTTACAATAGAGATAACGATTACTCCAAGACCTGTAATAAGTAAAGTATTACAAACATTTAAGTACATTTTGAGACCGATAAAAGTCCTAACAAAATTACAATAATATAGTCACACGGTCCAAGCAGGACAGAGAACGTATGAATGGTGTTGAGGTCACAAACCTTGACAGGTGGTAACATTATATTGCCGGACTGTTAGAATTATTTTGAACATATGGGGACAAAGACTTAATATGTTCATTATAGAACAAGTGTTTATTTTAGCTTGAATGCAACTCTGTGCATAGACACGGAGCAAGCAAACAAATAACTATCCATAAACTTGTGCAAGGAAGAGTACAAACATCAAACATATCTTGAGGCAGATAATAGCCCGTATAGAATTACAACAATATCAAATAGAAATCAAGAGATACTTCAGTAAACTTGTGTGGACACAATAACAATATTGACAACAGTGTGATAATAAAATGTTTCAAAATGAAAGCAAACATTCTCTCATGCAAACAGCTTTTCAAATAGGGAAAGTTACTACTGTAGTTGTCAATATCATGAATGAAACTATGAATGAGAATTGAGTGATGTTCAAACACACTAACTCCTAAGTGGAATATATATCTGATAGAGGTTCTAAAATGAACGCAAGTAAATAATAATAAAGGTAATAGCCCTATATAAGGGAAAATTCAGACACCAAAGTATTTACCTAACCTCACAAGCGTGAACAACTTGTGAAGAGACAAATTTATGTGTATGCAATACGGATGTTGAGATATATATAAATACTTACCGTAATATTGGATAATAGCATTTAATTCACATGCACAGAAAAAAATACATAGGAAATATATGTGTATAACACGCACAAATGCAAAGTGATAATTATCAGATATTATAACTGTCAAAAAAAGATTATATAATACCACAGAGAGCTTTATGATAGGACATCACTCATATATAAAAGAAGAACAAAAAATATAAGAGCAATATATGAGTAATACCTTGATAACAAGAGGGTATGTCATAGAAAACAAATGGTTATAGAAGGCAACCTAAAGACTATATTAAAATCCAGTGAGTTACTTAACTGTAACAACCCATTTGGGAGCTATTTTTCAATCATTTTTTAATTTATCTCTACAGCACAGCATGAGTTAATGAACTTTATTATCGTATGATATATTAACCAAACTATCAGTATTTATATTTTTGGTACCGCATGAGCAACAGAACACAATTATTTAATGAAATACCATCTGAAGTGTGTACCAGTAACAGATTGGATAATTAGCCACTCATCAAAACTATTTGAGTTGAATTCCACTGTACAGTATGTACAAATGAACACAAGCACAAAGGTATTTTCACATCAGCCACACAAGTAACCTAGGAGACCAGCATCATGTATGCGAACTGGTATATATAAACCAGTGAGAACTGACTATCAATAGATGCTACAAAGGCCTGATATAAAATAACAGAACTCACAAATAACTTATTTCAGCTACAAACGATAGAGTAATTTTAAATGTGTGTGTTTACCCATCTTTTTAACAAAATTTAATAAAAGTTATATTTTAAAATAAACTTTTCTACCTCTACATATCAGTCTGGGCAAAGAGTGCTACACAATCATTTCTTTCTAGGGACTCTAATCCCAACTGCCAATATGTACAACGATACCTTAACAAGAGGCGAAATTAATGAGACTGACAGACTTGTCTGTTACACAAATAAATTCGTACTAATCCCGCCTTCACTGGGTATCATAGTATTTGCCTACTCTCTACAGGAGGCTGTTTGAGGGTTTATTGGGAAATTGTTTAATCTATACAAATGTATATTATATGCTGACACATAACAGCAACGTGCCTGTCATTAGTTATTAATCAAGCATATGGACAAAGATACCTCAAACTAGGCCAAACTCAAGGGATCTGTTGGCTATACAAACCATTTCTCCCAAATCTCGCCAACATTAGGTATCCTATTATTTCTCCTCTCCTTGAGAGCACACACCTGTGTTTTACTGTCCTGTTGGGGACATCTATTTTTGTCTCAGTGGATATTCATACCTTGAGACAGCAGTCATTCATACTTTCACCACTGTGTTTTTAATTTTTAATATACTTTTTAAATTCACATGAATAAAAGTTAAGTTTTAACTCCCATTTCTTTTGGGCTTTCCTATGGCAGATATATGTGGCACATGCACAGAGTGATGTAGAGTGCTACTTAAGTACATACTTTGTAATTGCTTCGGCAATTGATGTTCTCTAGTTGCCTTCATGTTAATGTACAGCACCTCAGTCCTAGTAAAGATAACAATATATTATTTTTCTCCCTTACTATTTCTAAGGGGAGAGTACCAGTGATTTAGGACCATCACTAGTAGTGCCATTGTTCTCTCTTTTTCTATTTTCATATAATAAAATAGCCCTGTATTATATGTATCTATATAATAAAATAACCCTGTAGTATATGTATGTATATAATAAAATAGCCCTGTATTATATGTATGTATATAATAAAATAGCCCTGTAGTATATGTATGTATATAATAAAATAGCCCTGTAGTATATGTATGTATATAATAAAATAGCCCTGTATTATATGTATGTATATAATAAAATAGCCCTGTATTATATGTATCTATATAATAAAATAGCCCTGTATTATATGTATGTATATAATAAAATAGCCCTGTATTATATGTATGTATATAATAAAAATAGCCCTGTATTATATGTATGTATATAATAAAATAGCCCTGTATTATATGTATGTATATAATAATAATAGCCCTGTATTATATGTATGTATATAATAATAATAGCCCTGTATTATATGTATGTATATAATAATAATAGCCCTGTATTATATGTATGTATATAATAAAATAGCCCTGTATTATATGTATGTATATAATAAAAATAGCCCTGTATTATATGTATGTATATAATAATAATAGCCCTGTATTATATGTATGTATACAATAAAATAGCCCTGTATTATATGTATGTATATAATAACAATAGCCCTGTATTATATGTATGTATATAATAATAATAGCCCTGTATTATATGTATGTATATAATAAAATAGCCCTGTATTATATGTATGTATATAATAATAATAATAGCCCTGCATTATATGTATGTATATAATAATAATAGCCCTGTATTATATGTATGTATATATTAAAATAGCCCTGTATTATATGTATGTATATAATAATAATAGCCCTGTATTATATGTATGTATATAATAAAATAGCCCTGTACTATATGTATGTATATAATAAAATAGCCCTGTATTATATGTATGTATATAATAAAATAGCCCTGTATTATATGTATGTATATAATAAACTAACCCTGTATTATATGTATGTATATAATAATAATAGCCCTGTATTATATGTATGTATATAATAATAATAGCCCTGTATTATATGTATGTATATAATAATAATAGCCCTGTATTATATGTATGTATATAATAACAATAGCCCTGTATTATATGTATGTATATAATAATAATAGCCCTGTATTATATGTATGTATATAATAATAATAATAGCCCTGTATTATATGTATGCATACAATAAAATAGCCCTGTATTATATGTATGTATATAATAACAATAGCTGTGTATTATGTATGTATATAATAAAACAGCCCTGTATTATATGAATGTATATAATAAAATAGCCCTGTATTATATGTATGTATATAATAAAATAGCCCTGTATTATATGTATGTATATAATAAAATAGCCCTGTATTATATGTATGTATATAATAATAATAATAGCCCTGTATTATATGTATGTATATAATAATAATAGCCCTGTATTATATGTATGTATATAATAAAATAGCCCTGTATTATATGAATGTATATAATAAAATAGCCCTGTATTATATGTATGTATATAATAAAATAGCCCTGTATTATATGTATGTATATAATAAAATAGCCCTGTATTATATGTATGTATATAATAAAATAGCCCTGTAATATATGTATGTGTATAATAAAATAGCCCTGTATAGGGGCGTGTTTCTGGGCAGCACCTTGAATGGCAGCAATATCGGTTGCTCTGAGTGAAGCATTAATAGTAAGCCTTCTATTGATGTTTATGAGGATCATTCATCTACCTCACCCTGATATTTAGAATCTACTTATCAAGCTAAATCGATTGATATCACAATATTGGGGCTACCACCCTGAATAAGCGATCCGGAACGTTGAGGCCTAAGGCAGTCACTGGAGTGAGAGGCTCTCAACACCCCCCCCCCCCCGGTATCTTGCAAGCCGGGTATGCAGTGCAAAGACACTGAAAACTACAGCAGCATGGAACCTGATGCAGCAATCCTAATTGAGGGGATATGCAATCTCTTAAACGAACATTTTTTGCAACTCACTAAGAAGCTAGAGGCAGCATGGGCATATGAGGGAAATACCCCTATCGCTAAGCCCGACCTAATACCGGCTGAATGGGAGAGGGATCATGGGGCCCCCACGCAGTGGGTTAATTCGAGTCTGCCCAACACACAACCAGACAACAGAATCTACATTAGTGATAAGTTGATGGCCGGCAATGTGGATCTGGCGGCAACAATTCGGCCAGAGACGGACCCCGACTCCACTGGCAGTGAGGAGGCAGATACCTCTGACTTTGGAGTACCTCTGACTCCGCAGATCACCCCACTGGCTAAAGGCACCTACTTGGACCATCAGTCATATCCTATAAAAGGTGGCAACCCTAGATCCTACAGCGGGGCGCTTACAAAGAGCAAGACCGCACACGTGGGGCTTCTCCCCACGCAAGATGGCGCCGTGCCGCCATCGAGGACACTTGTACCCCTGGCTACTAGCATGCGAGTCCCCTACCGGTTCACACTGAGCTATGGACACTGGCTTGTCGCTAGAGAAATCCACACAATATGGCCTGCTTGGAAGAAATCTCCCAATCTGACAGCCTGTGGCAGAAGCGGGAATGAGTGGGCAGAGTTCGAGTTACAGTCATCGCCCCGGAGTAAGCATGGAGGCTGGATATGTGTTCTTTGCAGATGCGGGAGTCGCACTTTGCACAGCGGCGTGCTGATAACTCCCAGGCACATCTTTTGCTCTCAAGGCACCCGCACTGGCATAGGCTAGCAGAAGATAGCTAGTGGGGATTACAGGTCTTGTAACCTCTGACTGATCGCAGGTAATTCCTACCCTGGACCTTCCTGACTTCCAGTTAAAAGGGCACTATTAAACTGTTCCCCTAAAGCCCCACGTTTTCTTAGTTAACCCCCCTTAGAAGCGGTGTACACAATTAGTTTCATTTTACTCGGGACTAGCCCTGGTTCATTTCTTTATATTTGCTCAGACACAGAACCTTTAGGTTGGTAACTATAACCCACGCAGACGGCGGAGATGAAGGTGACAGTGAGGAACCTGTTTCTTACCACCTTCTGAACCGCTTGCTAATAACTAAGGTGACTGTTGTTCACAAATTGAGAAAAAAAAAAAAAGGGCTCTCTTTATTGGGGACACTGTGCCTTTCAGCTCCGTCAGACTTATGCACCCATATGCAATATACTTTTCTCCTCACTACAGAACTGAGGCTTAGAGTGAAGGGGTCATTATCTGTTGGGACACTACAGTATTTTATATACCCTTACTGGTGATATGCATGCAAGACTTTTGAGTCAGAGGTAATTAGTGTGTTCATTGCTGTTTTTATTTAATGTATCATACTAACATAGACACCACAGTTTTACCCATTCCTGTATTTGATGACTATAGTGGTGTATTGCATAGTAGGCTATGATCTTGGATGCCTAATCTCACCGTGGCGTAGTCATTGAAAATATTAGAGGCTGGCCAAAACCTTCTGCAAAGGGCTTCGGTACCCACATACACATTGTCCGTTATTTCTATCCCATTGTCTACCAATACCACTATCATGCTTCATGCAGTTGAGATATAGGCATGTCCGGATTCAAAAGATTACTCTAGTAGTTTTCCGCACCAGACTATATAGCCCCACAGACCTGTAGACGCAGGGCTGATGTGTCTTGTCTAATAAAAGTTCTGTTCCCCATCTAACTAATAAATATTTAGTTCCCCCTGATAAGGTCATAATTTATCCATATATTAAATCCCTGGGATAAACTGACCTAACTTCAGTGGCATGCCGCGTTGTTAATCCCCGGCACAGAAACATAATCAAGATGGTAGACAAATATCTATGCTAAAGTCTGCTGTATCCCTTGTCTAAGCATACCAGCCCCTTTACAATATAGATTCTAGTGTTTTGTTAAAGGTCCCAACTAATATTTTACTAGTTCCTCGGTATAAATGATATATATGCATTATTACATATCTTGCAGCTATTGAAGAGACCCTGAGCCGTCGAATATTAGTTTGTATACCCCTTGATTGTTCAGACCCACAAGGTTCCTATAAGCAATGTATTCTATTTGTTGGTATTATTAACGTTACACTCACAACTGGGTCCAAAAGTGGCCCAGTAATTCTTGTCCCTCATATTCCCCACACTAATCTTACCTGGTTGTTAGCGGTCCAAAAGTGGCCGGTATGTTTTACTAAGGGGACAATGTTTTCTACAAAGTTTGATTACACAAGGGGCGAGACTCCATAATGTTCTAATAAAACTGAAAATGGAGGAAGTTCAATGTACACCTTGTTGCGGTATAAAATAATACTGTTGATGTTTGTACAATTATTATGCCATGCATTGTCTTATGAATCGTACTATGTTTACCTGTAATCGCACGATTCTTGTTCATGTAATTTCTATTCCTCAATAAAAAAAAAAAATAGCCCTGTATTATATGTATGTATATAATAAAATAGCCCTGTATTATATGTATGTATATAATAATAATAATAGCCCTGTATTATATGTATGTATATAATAAACTAACCCTGTATTATATGTATGTATATAATAACAATAGCCCTGTATTATATGTATGTATATAATAAACTAACCCTGTATTATATGTATGTATATAATAACAATAGCCCTGTATTATATGTATGTATATAATAAAATAGCCCTGTATTATATGTATGTATATAATAATAGCCCTGTATTATATGTATGTATATAATAAAATAGCCCTGTATTATATGTATGTATATAATAAAATAGCCCTGTATTATATGTATTTATATAATAATAATAGCCCTGTATTATATGTATGTATATAATAAAATAGCCCTGTATTATATGTATGTATATAATAAAAATAGCCCTGTATTATATGTATGTATATAATAAAATAACCCTGTATCATATGTATGTATATAATAAAAATAGCCCTGTATTATATGTATGTATATAATAAAATAGCCCTGTATTATATGTATGTATATAATAAAAATAGCCTTGTATTATATGTATGTATATAATAATAATAGCCCTGTATTTATTATTATTTATTATCGGTTATTTGTAGAGCTCCAACAGATTCCGCAGCGCTATAAACAAAGGGGGAGTACAACAAAACAATTATAGGGTAGAGGGCCCTGCCAAGAGTTGCACTGCTGTAGTCAGCTCTTAAGAAGGTTATCCACAAACAGATGGACTTTTAGGCTTACATGCTAAGAGGGTTCAGGGGATTGCAGTGGAGGAGAGGAACTGGTATTAGGAAAGGTTAGCGTAGGGCTTTGTATGTAAGAGTGAGAGTTTTGTGTTTGATCCTAGAGGCAAGAGGAAGCCAGTGAAGGGACTGGCAGAGAGGCGCAGCAGATGAAGAGCGACGTGTAAGGAAGATGAGTCTGGCAGAGGCATTCATTATGGATTGTAAAGGAGCTAGGCGGCAGGTGGGGAGACCAGAGAGGACAGAGTTGCAGTAATCAAGGCGGGAAAGAATGAGAGAGTGGATTAAAATCTTAGTTGTGTCTTGTGTAAGGAAGTGTCTAATTTTAGAGATGTTTTTAAGGTGGAAGCGGCAGGCTGTAGCCAAGGACTGAATGTGAGGAGTGAAGGAAAGATCTGAGTCAAATGTGACCCCGAGACATCGGGCATGCGGGGTAGGGGTAATGATGGAGTTGTCGACAGTTATAGAGATATTGGGGGTGGAGATTTTGGAAGAAGGGGGGAAAATGAGGAGCTCAGTTTTGGAGAGATTTAGCTTGAGGTAGTGAGAGGACATCCAGGAAGAGATGTGAGAAAGACAGTTAGTGACACGTGTATGTATATATGTATATAATAAAATAGCCCTGTATTATATGTATATATATAATAAAATAGCCCTGTATTATATGTATGTATATAATAAAATAGCCCTGTATTATATGTATGTATATAATAAAATAGCCCTGTAGTATATGTATGTATATAATAAAATAGCCCTGTATTATATGTATGTATATAATAAACTAGCCCTGTATTATAATTATGTATATAATAATAATAATAATAGCCCTGTATTATATGTATGTATATAATAAAATAGCCCTGTATTATATGTATGTATATAATAAAATAGCCCTGTATTATATGTATGTATATAATAAAATAGCCCTGTATTATATGTATGTATATAATAACAATAGCCCTGTATTATATGTATGTATATAATAAAATAGCCCTGTATTATATGTATGTATATAATAAAATAGCCCTGTATTATATGTATGTATATAATAAAATAGCCCTGTATTATATGTATGTATATAATAAAAATAGCCCTGTATTATATGTATGTATATAATAACAATAGCCCTGTATTATATGTATGTATATAATATATTAGCCCGGTATTATATGTATGTATATAATAAAATAGCCTTGTATTATATGTATGTATATAATAAAATAGCCCTGTATTATATGTATGTATATAATAAAATAGCCCTGTATTATATGTATGTATATAATAAAATAGCCCTGTATTATATGTATGTATATAATAAATTAGCCCGGTATTATATGTACTGTATGTATATAATAAAATAGCCCTGTATTATATGTATGTATATAATAAAATCGCCCTGTATTATATGTATGTATATAATAACAATAGCCATATATTATATGTGTGTATATAATAAAATAGCCCTGCATTATATGTATGTATATAATAACAATAGGAAGAATCACAGAGAAGGCAGGATCCAGCTTTAGTGTATAATAAAATCCAATTTTATTAGGTAGATTAAAACGCCAAACAGGCTATAGAAACAGCACAAACAGAGTAGGTGTGTGAGCGTGACACCAAGGCTTACATGTTTCGGCCCGCAGCCGTAATCATAGCCATAGGTGTCATGCAGGTGAGTGCATACTTAAAAAGGTAATAGTAAAATGTGATTGGACAAGAATACAGATTCAAAATACGCCCACACTCCACAGGTAGAAAGGGAATTAACCCTTAGTTCCCTGGATATGGAACAACACGTGTAAATACATTAGCAGATCAATATATGTACAAAATAGTATAATCTCAAAACAGCATTAGTAGATGATATGGATGTTAGAAATATTAAAAACACTGGCCATATAGACCGCACAGAATACTATGTAAATATAAGAATAGAAGAAATACACATATAATATACTGCACTTAAAGTACTATACTTCAAAATACGGTACACAGGGTATAATATGTTTACCTCATAACACTTAACACTACAAATACACAATCTTAGATAGTTAAACCCCTGCCTACCAGGTAAATGATAATGGAATATGTACTATAGTATCCATGCACCTTAATTTTATATAATAGTGCTATTGGCTAGTTGTGGTACTATATAAGCCTTATAAATTGTGTAAAAATAGGAGGATATGGGGAGGAACATAATATGTAGTTCAGTTATGAATGAGGGTCAAAAAAGATATGAAATAAGAAATTAATTAAATAGAAATTAGAGTATAAAAGAATGAAGGTAAAAAACGCTGAAATGAAGTGTATGTACTCTAGTAAGGTATGTGCCCTAATGGTACGGTCTTAGATGGCTAATACTAGGAGAATGTAAGAGAAATATATATATATACACAAACATCACAAATATAGCATGGTAATATCCTGATGATGTGCAGTAGTTCCTAAAGATATTTGTATATACATATACACTGCTCTATATATAGGGCAACATTGAAGTGAAGGTATATAAACCAATGGTTGTGTAATACCAGTAATTGCACAAGATTGTAAATAGATAGTGCATGACATATATAATATGTTATACTATATATTATATATAAAAGGCATGGTAAACATTACAGCAGGGGTAGCTAGTGTGTCTATTCCCAGAAATTGATTAAATCATATCTGGAGTTTAATCCTAAAGGAAGTCTAGTTTTTAACGTATAGATCCAATAAACTTCCCTTTTGGCAAGTATATTCTCTAAGTTGCCACCCCTCTTCGGCACCTTGGCTTGTTCTATTGCCAGCCATTTAAAAGAATTTAAGCTACATCTGTGTTTAGTGGCAAAATGTCGAACCAGAGGTGTACTTGACGTGCCTTTAGTAATAGTGGAAAAGTGTTCTCTGATACGTGAATTGATGTCCCTCGAGGTTAACCCTACATACTGGATATTACATAAGGTGCATATAATAATGTATATGACATCCGTACTTTGGCAATTGAGGCAAGTTTTGATGGGATATGTCTGACCAGTTGTTGTAGAGGTAAATTCTTTTGTAACCCAAACAAAATCACAGGGTTTACACTTTTTATGGCCGCACTTAAACATACCTAAATGTTGCAGCCATGAGCTAGTAGGTTGTAATGTCTGTTTGAGTTCTGTTGGCGACAGCATAGATGCTAATGTGGGGCTTTTTCTGTATGAACACCTGACCCCTTGTTTCACTGTGTCAATCAGCTTATCATCAGCTGCCAGTAGAGGAAAATGCTTCTTAACTATATTACAAATCTGTGAGTATTGTGTACTGTATGTTGTCACAAAGTGTACACCTTGAAAATCACTGTGTGTTTGTTTGGGTTTGTCTTTCAAAAGTTGGTCCCTATCTAGCTTGTCAACAGCTGATCTAGCTTGTTTGATGTGTCTGCGTGTATATTTTCTTTCTTTGAGCCTCTTCTCAAGGCAATCAGCCTCCTGCACATAATCCACAGTATTGCTACAGTTCCTCTTTAGCCTAGAAAATTGGCCCTTTGCAACAGCATATGATGTATTTTTGGGATGGCAACTGGAAGCGTGCAGGAGGGTGTTGCCAGAGATGGGCTTGCGATATACTTTAGAGGTGATTTGTCCACTACTTTCTCCTGTAAGGCATAGGTCTAAGTAATTAATAGACTTTGTGTCTGTAACGTAAGTGAAACTTAAGTTTAAATCGTTATTATTGATCATTTCCATGAAAGACAATATATCTACAGGTAACCCTGACCAGATAAAAAGAAGGTCATCTATGTAGCGTTTAAAAAAACAAATATGTGATCTGTATGGGTTACTGTGGTCAAAGATGTTATCTAGCTCCCATTTGCCAAGAAATAAATTCGCATAGGAGGGGGCGTATTTCGCCCCCATGGCCGTTCCACATCTCTGAACATAGTATTGCCCTTCAAAGGTGAAAAAATTGTGAGTCAAAAGAAATTCTAGGATTCTCAGAACGTAGTCTTGGAAATCTGGTGTGTATTCTGTATGTGTAGTCAAAAAATACTTAACTGCCTCAATACCTTTATTATGTGGAATTCTAGAATATAGAGAGACCACATCCACTGAAAGCCAGTGATAGCTTTTTTGCCAATTTGTTTCAGTTAGCAAATTGAGTACATGCTTTGAATCCCTGGTATATGAGGGTAGTTGGTTAACCAGAGGTTGTAAAATGGCATCAAGCCACTGGGACAATCTTTCAAATAAGGAGTCTATACCGCTAACTATTGGGCGGCCCTTTACATCAGTTAATGATTTATGGACCTTGGGGAACATATGGAACACTGGGATCCTAGGATATTTGACATAGAGATAGTCTGCTGTATTTTCATCCAAAAAACCATGTTCTACACCATCATCTAGGATACCACATAGGAGTTTCTTATACTCATTTGTTGGATTTCTGGGTAAGAGTGAGTAGTCTGAAGGATTACTTAGCTGTCTGAGAGCTTCTGATACATAATCTTTCCTATCAAGGACTACAATAGTGACGCCCTTATCTGACGGTCTAATCACAAGATTTGGTTGTTGTTGTAATGACCTAAGTGCTTGGGATTGTCTTTTGGTCAGATTATTTGCTGTACTATCTATGGTCTCCTTCAATTTCTGCAGGTCTGCCTCTACTCGTGCGTGGAATGTCTCTATTATTGGCCCTCTGTTTTGTATCGGGTAGAAGGTAGATTTGTTTTTGAATGAAAAAGCCCTATTCAGTGTTCCAGATGCACTATTACTCTCTATAGCTAGATTTTGTAGAGATATAAGATCACAGACTTCTGAAAATGTGTTTATACCTGTACATGTTGTAGTGTGGACACTAGTAGGTTCAGAGTGGGTGATCTCATATGGAGTATCTGCAAAATGTTTCTTAAGTGTGATGTTCCTTACAAATTTGTTGATATCAATAAGTGTTTGAAAAATGTCAAAGCTTGTAGTAGGTGCAAAACCTAAACCTAGGGACAATACGTCTATTTGCTCTTTAGTCAATGTAGTTGAGGATAAGTTTACCACACTATTTATTTGTATTTGGTCTGTGTGCGGTTGCCCCGTACAGGGTATCTCTCTTGGCTGTTGTAAGGTGTCCCCCCTATACCCTGCAAAGGTGGACCTATTGGAAAAACCTGATTTAAAAGTAACATATCTTGTGCCCCTGTGTTCCCAATGTGTGCACTCATTTGTTCATCTGGTCTATTAGTAGGAACATATTTGGACACAGTATTTCTATCTTTAGATCTTACTGCCTGTGGTACCAGGCTTGCAGATGTTGTGTTGGGCATACTGGGAGTATTAGAGGCATTAGAGGCATTAACAATATTGGAAGAAGCCGTGGGAACAGTGGGTACCTTTAGAATGCCCTGTTGAGTGTTAGAAATAGTGTTTGTTTGTGTTACTCTGTCTATCTCATTGTCACCACCTGAGTTATATTCGCCTCCTGAGTTATATTCATCAGACGATCTGTCTGTATCACTATCAGAGAAACTGACCTGTTTGCGGTGACCTCTACCATGTCTGCAATTGCTTCTACGGTTTTTGTTCTGTGGTAAGCTTCGTCTATAATTGGAACGTTGTTTTTTGTTCCAAATATACACTGAGTTTTTCTGGTAATCAGTTTTGTCACGTACAAACTTGATATGTTTGTTTTCCATTATGACTTGCTTACCACGGGCCAAAGACTCTTGTAGGATCTTATCAAATTTGGCAAAATCTGGATCAATACTTCTATTATTAAACTCAATCTGAAGGGTATCTATCTCTAGTTTGATATCACTTAGTTGCATTGTCCTATATTGTATTAATAGTAACATTAATTGGCATGAACATTCTGATAGCACTGCATTCCATTTATCAACAAATTCTACATCTGTGGTATCAACCTCAAAAGTAGGGAATTTAAAAATTCTCAGTCCTCTGGGAATCATTTGGGCTTTGAGATATGATTGGAATGTCCAAATGTCCCACTGTGCCTTAGTTTCTTTAAACAGAAGTGTTTCCATAGTATCAAATAAAGTGCTAAGTGAAAGTGTCCCCTTATCCTCAGAAAATATCTTTTCACATTCTGTGGAAAAGTCACTACGTGTTGTAGCCGGTCTCAGGGAAAAATATTGTTGTGCTGTTTCTTCCATTATAATTTTATAGCAAATTAAATGTTCACTGTTATAGTGGAAAGTCAATATATAGTAGCAAATAGTAAATAGTAAGATAGAGCCCCTGTATTTGTATACTGCAATGAAGAGTTTCTCTGGGTATCACCAGTAATACCCCAGATAAATGAGGAATGTGAAAAAATGAGAAATGCTCTTCAAATATGCAACTCCACTGCAAACAAACATATGCAACAGTCTATTTCGTTGTTCCCGGGACTTACCCCAAATGAGCTCTGCCGCCCCTGTAGTTACGACTTGGCTGTATGATCTTTATCATAAAGATGCTCTGGATATGCCGGGGGACCTACGTGGTCAAACCGAAACCTTGTCGGTGGGCTAATAGCTCCAAGTAAACAGCACTCACATGAGACTCCAGCAGCACTTCTAGCTTGCCATGCGGACTTTCAGCGTCGATCGTGACGTCACGGGATTCTCCGGTCGGGGGGCGGTGCTCTCTGTCTTCACCCGGGTATACAACAGGATACAGGTGAACAGGGGCTAAAGCGGATCCCAAGCTGGTGTAGATACGAAGAATCACAGAGAAGGCAGGATCCAGCTTTAGTGTATAATAAAATCCAATTTTATTAGGTAGATTAAAACGCCAAACAGGCTATAGAAACAGCACAAACAGAGTAGGTGTGTGAGCGTGACACCAAGGCTTACATGTTTCGGCCCGCAGCCGTAATCATAGCCATAGGTGTCATGCAGGTGAGTGCATACTTAAAAAGGTAATAGTAAAATGTGATTGGACAAGAATACAGATTCAAAATACGCCCACACTCCACAGGTAGAAAGGGAATTAACCCTTAGTTCCCTGGATATGGAACAACACGTGTAAATACATTAGCAGATCAATATATGTACAAAATAGTATAATCTCAAAACAGCATTAGTAGATGATATGGATGTTAGAAATATTAAAAACACTGGCCATATAGACCGCACAGAATACTATGTAAATATAAGAATAGAAGAAATACACATATAATATACTGCACTTAAAGTACTATACTTCAAAATACGGTACACAGGGTATAATATGTTTACCTCATAACACTTAACACTACAAATACACAATCTTAGATAGTTAAACCCCTGCCTACCAGGTAAATGATAATGGACAACAATATTTTTCCCTGAGACCGGCTACAACACGTAGTGACTTTTCCACAGAATGTGAAAAGATATTTTCTGAGGATAAGGGGACACTTTCACTTAGCACTTTATTTGATACTATGGAAACACTTCTGTTTAAAGAAACTAAGGCACAGTGGGACATTTGGACATTCCAATCATATCTCAAAGCCCAAATGATTCCCAGAGGACTGAGAATTTTTAAATTCCCTACTTTTGAGGTTGATACCACAGATGTAGAATTTGTTGATAAATGGAATGCAGTGCTATCAGAATGTTCATGCCAATTAATGTTACTATTAATACAATATAGGACAATGCAACTAAGTGATATCAAACTAGAGATAGATACCCTTCAGATTGAGTTTAATAATAGAAGTATTGATCCAGATTTTGCCAAATTTGATAAGATCCTACAAGAGTCTTTGGCCCGTGGTAAGCAAGTCATAATGGAAAACAAACATATCAAGTTTGTACGTGACAAAACTGATTACCAGAAAAACTCAGTGTATATTTGGAACAAAAAACAACGTTCCAATTATAGACGAAGCTTACCACAGAACAAAAACCGTAGAAGCAATTGCAGACATGGTAGAGGTCACCGCAAACAGGTCAGTTTCTCTGATAGTGATACAGACAGATCGTCTGATGAATATAACTCAGGAGGCGAATATAACTCAGGTGGTGACAATGAGATAGACAGAGTAACACAAACAAACACTATTTCTAACACTCAACAGGGCATTCTAAAGGTACCCACTGTTCCCACGGCTTCTTCCAATATTGTTAATGCCTCTAATACTCCCAGTATGCCCAACACAACATCTGCAAGCCTGGTACCACAGGCAGTAAGATCTAAAGATAGAAATACTGTGTCCAAATATGTTCCTACTAATAGACCAGATGAACAAATGAGTGCACACATTGGGAACACAGGGGCACAAGATATGTTACTTTTAAATCAGGTTTTTCCAATAGGTCCACCTTTGCAGGGTATAGGGGGGACACCTTACAACAGCCAAGAGAGATACCCTGTACGGGGCAACCGCACACAGACCAAATACAAATAAATAGTGTGGTAAACTTATCCTCAACTACATTGACTAAAGATCAAATAGACGTATTGTCCCTAGGTTTAGGTTTTGCACCTACTACAAGCTTTGACATTTTTCAAACACTTATTGATATCAACAAATTTGTAAGGAACATCACACTTAAGAAACATTTTGCAGATACTCCATATGAGATCACCCACTCTGAACCTACTAGTGTCCACACTACAACATGTACAGGTATAAACACATTTTCAGAAGTCTGTGATCTTATATCTCTACAAAATCTAGCTATAGAGAGTAATAGTGCATCTGGAACACTGAATAGGGCTTTTTCATTCAAAAACAAATCTACCTTCTACCCGATACAAAACAGAGGGCCAATAATAGAGACATTCCACGCACGAGTAGAGGCAGACCTGCAGAAATTGAAGGAGACCATAGATAGTACAGCAAATAATCTGACCAAAAGACAATCCCAAGCACTTAGGTCATTACAACAACAACCAAATCTTGTGATTAGACCGTCAGATAAGGGCGTCACTATTGTAGTCCTTGATAGGAAAGATTATGTATCAGAAGCTCTCAGACAGCTAAGTAATCCTTCAGACTACTCACTCTTACCCAGAAATCCAACAAATGAGTATAAGAAACTCCTATGTGGTATCCTAGATGATGGTGTTGAACATGGTTTTTTGGATGAAAATACAGCAGACTATCTCTATGTCAAATATCCTAGGATCCCAGTGTTCCATATGTTCCCCAAGGTCCATAAATCATTAACTGATGTAAAGGGCCGCCCAATAGTTAGCGGTATAGACTCCTTATTTGAAAGATTGTCCCAGTGGCTTGATGCCATTTTACAACCTCTGGTTAACCAACTACCCTCATATACCAGGGATTCAAAGCATGTACTCAATTTGCTAACTGACACAAATTGGCAAAAAAGCTATCACTGGCTTTCAGTGGATGTGGTCTCTCTATATTCTAGAATTCCACATAATAAAGGTATTGAGGCAGTTAAGTATTTTTTGACTACACATACAGAATACACACCAGATTTCCAAGACTACGTTCTGAGAATCCTAGAATTTCTTTTGACTCACAATTTTTTCACCTTTGAAGGGCAATACTATGTTCAGAGATGTGGAACGGCCATGGGGGCGAAATACGCCCCCTCCTATGCGAATTTATTTCTTGGCAAATGGGAGCTAGATAACATCTTTGACCACAGTAACCCATACAGATCACATATTTGTTTTTTTAAACGCTACATAGATGACCTTCTTTTTATCTGGTCAGGGTTACCTGTAGATATATTGTCTTTCATGGAAATGATCAATAATAACGATTTAAACATAAGTTTCACTTACGTTACAGACACAAAGTCTATTAATTACTTAGACCTATGCCTTACAGGAGAAAGTAGTGGACAAATCACCTCTAAAGTATATCGCAAGCCCATCTCTGGCAACACCCTCCTGCACGCTTCCAGTTGCCATCCCAAAAATACATCATATGCTGTTGCAAAGGGCCAATTTTCTAGGCTAAAGAGGAACTGTAGCAATACTGTGGATTATGTGCAGGAGGCTGATTGCCTTGAGAAGAGGCTCAAAGAAAGAAAATATACACGCAGACACATCAAACAAGCTAGATCAGCTGTTGACAAGCTAGATAGGGACCAACTTTTGAAAGACAAACCCAAACAAACACACAGTGATTTTCAAGGTGTACACTTTGTGACAACATACAGTACACAATACTCACAGATTTGTAATATAGTTAAGAAGCATTTTCCTCTACTGGCAGCTGATGATAAGCTGATTGACACCGTGAAACAAGGGGTCAGGTGTTCATACAGAAAAAGCCCCACATTAGCATCTATGCTGTCGCCAACAGAACTCAAACAGACATTACAACCTACTAGCTCATGGCTGCAACATTTAGGTATGTTTAAGTGCGGCCATAAAAAGTGTAAACCCTGTGATTTTGTTTGGGTTACAAAAGAATTTACCTCTACAACAACTGGTCAGACATATCCCATCAAAACTTGCCTCAATTGCCAAAGTACGGATGTCATATACATTATTATATGCACCTTATGTAATATCCAGTATGTAGGGTTAACCTCGAGGGACATCAATTCACGTATCAGAGAACACTTTTCCACTATTACTAAAGGCACGTCAAGTACACCTCTGGTTCAACATTTTGCCACTAAACACAGATGTAGCTTAAATTCTTTTAAATGGCTGGCAATAGAACTAGCCAAGGTGCCGAAGAGGGGTGGCAACTTAGAGAATATACTTGCCAAAAGGGAAGTTTATTGGATCTATACGTTAAAAACTAGACTTCCTTTAGGATTAAACTCCAGATATGATTTAATCAATTTCTGGGAATAGACACACTAGCTACCCCTGCTGTAATGTTTACCATGCCTTTTATATATAATATATAGTATAAAATATTATATATGTCATGCACTATCTATTTACAATCTTGTGCAATTACTGGTATTACACAACCATTGGTTTATATACCTTCACTTCAATGTTGCCCTATATATGGAGCAGTGTATATGTATATACAAATATCTTTAGGAACTACTGCACATCATCAGGATATTACCATGCTATATTTGTGATGTTTGTGTATATATATATATTTCTCTTACATTCTCCTAGTATTAGCCATCTAAGACCGTACCATTAGGGCACATACCTTACTAGAGTACATACACTTCATTTCAGCGTTTTTTACCTTCATTCTTTTATACTCTAATTTCTATTTAATTAATTTCTTATTTCATATCTTTTTTGACCCTCATTCATAACTGAACTACATATTATGTTCCTCCCCATATCCTCCTATTTTTACACAATTTATAAGGCTTATATAGTACCACAACTAGCCAATAGCACTATTATATAAAATTAAGGTGCATGGATACTATAGTACATATTCCATTATCATTTACCTGGTAGGCAGGGGTTTAACTATCTAAGATTGTGTATTTGTAGTGTTAAGTGTTATGAGGTAAACATATTATACCCTGTGTACCGTATTTTGAAGTATAGTACTTTAAGTGCAGTATATTATATGTGTATTTCTTCTATTCTTATATTTACATAGTATTCTGTGCGGTCTATATGGCCAGTGTTTTTAATATTTCTAACATCCATATCATCTACTAATGCTGTTTTGAGATTATACTATTTTGTACATATATTGATCTGCTAATGTATTTACACGTGTTGTTCCATATCCAGGGAACTAAGGGTTAATTCCCTTTCTACCTGTGGAGTGTGGGCGTATTTTGAATCTGTATTCTTGTCCAATCACATTTTACTATTACCTTTTTAAGTATGCACTCACCTGCATGACACCTATGGCTATGATTACGGCTGCGGGCCGAAACATGTAAGCCTTGGTGTCACGCTCACACACCTACTCTGTTTGTGCTGTTTCTATAGCCTGTTTGGCGTTTTAATCTACCTAATAAAATTGGATTTTATTATACACTAAAGCTGGATCCTGCCTTCTCTGTGATTCTTCGTATCTACACCAGCTTGGGATCCGCTTTAGCCCCTGTTCACCTGTATCCTGTTGTATACCCGGGTGAAGACAGAGAGCACCGCCCCCCGACCGGAGAATCCCGTGACGTCACGATCGACGCTGAAAGTCCGCATGGCAAGCTAGAAGTGCTGCTGGAGTCTCATGTGAGTGCCGTTTACTTGGAGCTATTAGCCCACCGACAAGGTTTCGGTTTGACCACGTAGGTCCCCCGGCATATCCAGAGCATCTTTATGATAAAGATCATACAGCCAAGTCGTAACTACAGGGGCGGCAGAGCTCATTTGGGGTAAGTCCCGGGAACAATGAAATAGACTGTTGCATATGTTTGTTTGCAGTGGAGTTGCATATTTGAAGAGCATTTCTCATTTTTTCACATTCCTCATTTATAATAACAATAGCCCTATATTATATGTATGTATATAATAAAATAGCCCTGTATCATATGTATATATATAATAATAATAGCCATGTATTATATGTATGTATATAATAAAATAGCTGTGTATTATATGTATGTATATAATAATAATAGCCCTGAATTATATGTATGTATATAATAAAATAGCTCTGTATTATATGTATGTATATAATAAAATAGCCCTGTATCATATGTATATATATATATATATAATAATAATAGCCGTGTATTATATGTATGTATATAATAACAATAGCTGTGTATTATATGTATGTATATAATAATAATAGCCCTGTATTATATGTATGTATATAATAAAATAGCTGTGTATTATATGTATGTATATAATAGAAATAGCCCTGTATTATATGTATGTATATAATAAAACAGCCCTGTATTATATGTATGTATATAATAAAATAGTCCTGTATTATATGTATGTATATAATAAAATAGCCCTGTATTATATGTATGTATATAATAAAAATAGCCCTGTATTATATGTATGTATATAGTAACAATAGCCCTGTATTATATGTATGTATATAATAAAAATAGCCCTGTATTATATGTATGTATATAATAAAATAGCCCTGTATTATATGTATGTATATAATAAAAATAGCCCTGTATTATATGTATGTATATAATAATAATAGCCATGTATTATATGTATGTATATAATAAAATAGCTGTGTATTATATGTATGTATATAATAATAATAGCCCTGTATTATATGTATGTATATAATAAAATAGCTCTGTATTATATGTATGTATATAATAAAATAGCCCTGTATCATATGTATATGTATATATAATAATAATAGCTGTGTATTATATGTATGTATATAATAACAATAGCTGTGTATTATATGTATGTATATAATAACAATAGCCCTGTATTATATGTATGTATATAATAAAATAGTTCTGTATTATATGTATGCATATAATAGAAATAGCCCTGTATTATATGTATGTATATAATAAAACAGCCCTGTATTATATGTATGTATATAATAAAATAGTCCTGTATTATATGTATGTATATAATAAAATAGCCCTGTATTATATGTATGTATATAATAAAAATAGCCCTGTATTATATGTATGTATATAATAACAATAGCCCTGTATTATATGTATGTATATAATAACAATAGCCCTGTATTATATGTATGTATATAATAAAATAGCCCTGTATTATATGTATGTATATAATAAAACAGCCCTGTATTATATGTATGTATATAATAAAATAGCCCTGTATTATATGTATGTATATAATAACAATAGCCCTGTATTATATGTATGTATATAATAAAATAGCCCTGTATTATATGTATGTATATAATTAATTAGCCCGGTATTATATGTATGTATATAATAAAATAGCCCTGTATTATATGTATGTATATAATAAAATAGCCCTGTATTATATGTATGTATATAATAAAATAGCCCTGTATTATATGTATGTATATAATAAAATAGCCCTGTATTATATGTATGTATATAATAAATTAGCCCGGTATTATATGTACTGTATGTATATAATAAAATAGCCCTGTATTATATGTATGTATATAATAAAATCGCCCTGTATTATATGTATGCATATAATAACAATAGCCATATATTATATGTATGTATATAATAAAATAGCCCTGCATTATATGTATGTATATAATAACAATAGCCCTATATTATATGTATGTATATAATAAAATAGCCCTGTATCATATGTATATATATAATTATAATAGCCATGTATTATATGTATGTATATAATAAAATAGCTGTGTATTATATGTATGTATATAATAATAATAGCCCTGTATTATATGTATGTATATAATAAAATAGCTCTGTATTATATGTATGTATATAATAAAATAGCCCTGTATCATATGTATATATATATATATATATATATAAAAATAATAGCCGTGTATTATATGTATGTATATAATAACAATAGCTGTGTATTATATGTATGTATATAATAATAATAGCCCTGTATTATATGTATGTATATAATAAAATAGCTCTGTATTATATGTATGTATATAATAGAAATAGCCCTGTATTATATGTATGTATATAATAAAACAGCCCTGTATTATATGTATGTATATAATAAAATAGTCCTGTATTATATGTATGTATATAATAAAATAGCCCTGTATTATATGTATGTATATAATAAAAATAGCCCTGTATTATATGTATGTATATAATAACAATAGCCCTGTATTATATGTATGTATATAATAAAATAGCCCTGTATTATATGTATGTATATAATAAAATAGCCCTGTATTATATGTATGTATATAATAAAAATAGCCCTGTATTATATGTATGTATATAATAATAATAGCCATGTATTATATGTATGTATATAATAAAATAGCTGTGTATTATATGTATGTATATAATAATAATAGCCCTGTATTATATGTATGTATATAATAAAATAGCCCTGTATTATATGTATGTATTTAATAAAATAGCCCTGTATCATATGTATATGTATATATAATAATAATAGCCGTGTATTATATGTATGTATATAATAACAATAGCTGTGTATTATATGTATGTATATAATAATAATAGCCCTGTATTATATGTATGTATATAATAAAATAGCTCTGTATTATATGTATGTATATAATAGAAATAGCCCTGTATTATATGTATGTATATAATAAAACAGCCCTGTATTATATGTATGTATATAATAACAATAGCCCTGTATTATATGTATGTATATAATAACAATAGCCCTGTATTATATGTATGTATATAATAAATTAGTCCGGTATTATATGTATGTATATAATAAAATAGCCCTGTATTATATGTATGTATATAATAATATTAGCCCTGTATTATATGTATGTATATAATAAAGTAGCCCTGTATTATATGTATGTATATAATAAAATAGCCCTGTATTATATGTATGTATATAATAAAATATTCCTGTATTATATGTATGTATATCATAAAATAGCTCTATATTATATGTATGTATATAATAAAATAGCCCTGTATTATGTAGATAATAAAATAGCCCTGTATTATATGTATGTATATAATAATAACAGCCCTGTATTATACGTATGTATATAATAAAATAGCCCTGTATCATATGTATATATATAATAATAATAGCCATGTATTATATGTATGTATATAATAACAATAGCTGTGTATTATATGTATGTATATAATAATAATAGCCCTGTATCATATGTATATATATAATAATAATAGCCCTGTATTATATGTATGTATATAATAACAATAGCCCTGTATTATATGTATGTATATAATAAAATAGCCCTGTATTATAATTATGTATATAATAATAATAATAATAATAGCCCTGTATTATATGTATGTATATAATAAAATAGCCCTGTATTATATGTATGTATATAATAAAATAGCCCTGTATTATATGTATGTATATAATAAAATAGTCCTGTATTATATGTATGTATATAATAAAAATAGCCCTGTATTATATGTATGTATATAATAATAATAGCCCTGTATTATATGTATGTATATAATAATAATAGCCCTGTATTATATGTATGTATATAATAATAATAGCCCTGTATTATATGTATGTATATAATAATAATAGCCCTGTATTATATGTATGTATATAATAATAATAGCCCTGTATTATATGTATGTATATAATAACAATAGCCCTGTATTATATGTATGTATATAATAAAATAGCCCTGTATTATAATTATGTATATAATAATAATAATAGCCCTGTATTATATGTATGTATATAATAATAATAGCCCTGTATTATATGTATGTATATAATAATAATAGCCCTGTATTATATGCATGTATATAATAATAATAGCCCTGTATTATATGTATGTATATAATAACAATAGCCCTGTATTATATGTATGTATATAATAATAATAGCCCTGTATTATATGTATGTATATAATAATAATAGCCCTGTATTATATGTATGTATGTAATAAAATAGCCCTGTATTATAAGTATGTATATAATAATAATAGCCCTGCATTATATGTATGTATATAATAATAATTGCCCTGTATTATATGTATGTATATAATAATAATAGCCCTGTATTATATGTATGTATGTAATAAAATAGCCCTGTATTATATGTATGTATATAATAAGGATATCCCTGCTATAAATTTACATATATGACATTTCCCAGACTGGTAAGACATTTTGCCTATAAATGTTTGGAGGCTACTGGTGAAAAGGTCCCCTGTAGCTCCATACTTACCGTAACGTGGTATGGAGAGTGTGATAACCAGATCCTCTTCTTGGCAGAGCCCTGTCCGCGCATGAGGCTTAGCGGTTCTGCTAAGTTAGTGCAGGTCCTGGGTGCCGAGCTCGCTAATCCTCCTGTTAACGCAGCCAGGGACATGGCAAGAAGAGAATTGGGTTAGCGCTCTCTCCAGAGCGCGTTAGGGTATTGGTATTAAGCCTTAAAAAATTAATTTAAAGGGAACTAAGAAATACTGATGAATGTTGTCAGTAACTTTTCCTTTTCTTTAAATGTCATTGGTGCATTCATTTGGATATTCGTTTTTGTTTAGAAAAATGATAATCCGATTTTTGGTACGAATGTACATTTTATTCTTAAAGGGACATAAAATCCACATTTTTTCATTCATGGTTCAGATAGAGTATGTGATTTTAAACAACTTTCCAATTTACTTCTAATATCTAATTGGTTTTGTTCTCTTGTGAGCCTTTGTTGAAAAGGATATGTAGGTTGACTCGAGGTGCTGATTGGTGGCTGCACATACAGTATATGCCTCAACTTATTGGCTAACCCGGAGCATTCAGCTAGCTCCCAGTACTGCATTGGTGTTTCTTCAACTAAGGATACCAAGAGAATGAAGCAAATTAGACAGAATTAAATTGGAAAGTTGTTTAAAATTGTATTCTCTATTTGAATTATGAAAGAAACATTTGGGTTTTATGTCCCTTTAATATTCCGATACAACATATTACTTATTGTTTTCATCTATAACCCAACTGTACGAACCCAAACGACTTTTTCTTCTTCAATCCATCTCTCACCTGTGTCATAGCCCCTCTCCAATCCCTGTATGAAGACATCTGCCTGTGCTCGTTTTGCTGCTACTCTCAGTTGTTCCTCTGATGGGTCCCAAAGTCCATAACTGATGTTGTCTCTCACTGACCCAGTAAAAAGTACAGGTTCTTGTGCCACTAGCGCCACCTAATGGAGATGTCAGAGTGTTAAGAGTTGTGTAGGAGCAGTAAACAAATAGCTGATGTTATCTCTCACTGACCCAGTAAAAAGTACAGGTTCTTGTGCCACTAGCGCCACCTAATGGAGATGTCAGAGTGTTAAGAGTTGTGCAGGATTCTCCAGACTGTTACATTGGTAATCTATGACAGTGTTTGTCATTTAGATGTCTCAAGTAACCTTAACAGACCAGAAACAAGCTCTTTTATTACAGCATTTAAAGTTTACATTTCTAAATCTAGATAACTGCTAAAGTGGTTACATTTAAAGCTAATGGGGCCGATTTATCAAGGGCCAAATGGCCCCTGATGCCCCTGTTTCCACCAGAAACAGCAGTTATGAAGCAGCGGTCTTAAGACCGCTGCTCCATAACTGGTCCGCTGCTTCTGAGGCTGCGGACATCAATCTGCCCGATCCTATACGATCAGGTTGATTGATAACCCCTGCTAGCGGCCGATTGGCCATGAATCTGCAGGGGGCGGCATTGCACAAGCAGTTCACCAGTTTCACGCCGCAACAGGGTGCTTACTGAGTTTGTAAGATCGCTAGTTATCAATCATATAAGTCCCTCCTTTTAATTTTCCCCTACAAGATATTCCTTTTGCACAATCACACAATTCGGTTTATTATTACGTTTGTCCGCAGTTCTCACCTTGCCAACGATAACAGTGCCACATACAATATGGTATCCAGGAACTCTGATTCTTTATGTTAGAGAAGGTGATTATCTACCTGGTTGGGCGGAACTTAGCTCACCTTTAAAACTTTCCCAAAGGTTTAAATGTAACTAGTATTTGCATAAGGTGGCGCAAATAAATGCAGTTCTGGCTTTAGTGGTGTGGATGGAGATATTCTCCCAGTGTGTTCTACTTGGTATATTACTATGTATATACGAAAAAATGTGAACTAATTTCGCAAAATTCTAATAAATAATGTATTAATTTTCTATGATATATACCTAGACACAGTCAAATCTCATAATTGACATCTGCATAATAAAATAAACATTAGAAATTAAAAATGCTAAACACCGGTGTTGCGGCTACTATTAAGCCAATAAAAACAATAATAATAATAAAAAAGATGGAATCTATACTTTATAATACAATGGCACAAAAATCAGGCATACGGATAAATCATCTGATGTGTAATAGTACTCTTCTAAACAAAAGTATGTGCAGTCCTAAGATAGGCTAACAGTTGAACATTTACACAGAAATGTCCGTTTTCTTCTAAACAGAAATATGTGCAGTTTTAAGATAGGCTTATAGTTGAAAATTTACACAGATATGTCCGCTTTCTTGTGTGTCTGGGCTATGGCAAACAGGGGTTAATTGCTTCCCACCGGTTAAGTCTCAGAAAAAGCACATGTGGCAAAATACTATTTCGATTGTAACTCTATTTTCGGCAACTCTTTGCCTTGCTGTTCACACTATTGTGCAATATTGTATCGTTTGCTCAGCGTCTCTTGATGTATTAATCTTAAGCAATATGTTTTAAATTGGTTACATACGGTTTTCAGCTGAATGTATGAGCTCCTTCTGTTGAACAGTGCACTGTTATCAATCTTCCCTCTGTTGTACAAAAAAGCCGGTGGAGTACTGTGTCTCTCAGCCTCCGTTTACCAGCTGTACTGATGATTGTGTCTCCGTTGATTGTCGGTTCCCCAATAGCGGAACTTCCTTTAGACGCTGTGAGCTTTTGATCCAAACGGCTTGTGTCTTGGTGAGTTGTTTTAGCTCGGACTCGGTATTTCTTTCACCGGTCTTCTCACTGGTATCCCAACCGACACTGGACTCCTCTGGAGCTTGGTTGTTTGGTTGCTTGGCTCACTGCTCACTCTCTCGAAGTTCAAATGGTAATCAGGTTTCTACGCGTTTCGGCATTGCGCCTTTCTCAAGATACTTGATTGGACAGCTTGCTGCCTATTTAACGGTGTCTTCCATGTTTGCGTTTAACCCCTTATATGCCTGTTTTTTGCTTGATGTTAATAATGTCACACAATCTTAGTTCTTACGTTGTCCTTTGTTTGCCTTTTGCTAAAATTACATATGTTCCTATTTGCCATTCTTTTTTGAAAAAGGTATAGACCCATCATTCCTAATACAAGATAGGACAATATTTTCATACATATTTGAATTTAATAATTTAAAAAAGTGAATTAGCTTTTCTTTGTTACTTATATAGATGAATTAGTGCCTATGGCCTAGATTTGGAGTTTGGCGTTAGCCATGAAAACCAGCGTTAGAGGCTCCTAACGCTGGTTTTGGCCGCCCGCTGGTATTTGGAGTCAGTGATTAAAGGGTCTAACGCTCACTTTTCAGCCGCGACTTTTCCATACCGCAGATCCCCTTACGTCAATTGCGTATCCTATCTTTTCAATGGGATCTTCCTAACGCCGGTATTTAGAGTCGTTTCTGAAGTGAGCGTTAGAGCTCTAACGACAAAACTCCAGCCGCCTGAAAATAGCAGTAGTTAAGAGCTTTCTGGGCTAACGCCGGTTTATAAAGCTCTTAACTACTGTACCCTAAAGTACACTAACACCCATAAACTACCTATGTACCCCTAAACCGAGCTCCCCCCACATCGCCGCCACTCGATTAAAAATTTTTAACCCCTAATCTGCCGACCGCCACCTACGTTATACTTATGTACCCCTAATCTGCTGCCCCAAACCCCGCCGACCCCTGTATTACATTTATTAACCCCTAACCTGCCCCCCACAACGTCGCCGCCAGCTACTTAAAATAATTAACCCCTAATCTTCCGACCGCAAAGCGCCGCCACCTACGTTATCCCTATGTACCCCTAATCTGCTGCCCCTAACACCGCCGACCCCTATATTATATTTATTAACCCCTAATCTGCCCCCCTCAACGTCGCCGACACCTGCCTACACTTATTAACCCCTAATCTGCCGAGCGGACCGCACCGCTACTATAATAAAGTTATTAACCCCTAACCCGCCTCACTAACCCTATAATAAATAGTATTAACCCCTAATCTGCCCTCCCTAACATCGCCGACACCTAACTTCAATTATTAACCCCTAATCTGACGACCGGAGCTCATCGCTACTATAATAAATGGATTAACCCCTAAAGCTAAGTCTAACCCTAACACTAACACCCCCCCTAACTTAAATATAATTTACATCTAACGAAATTAATTAACTCTTATTAAATAAATTATTCCTATTTAAAGCTAAATACTTACCTGTAAAATAAATCCTAATATAGCTACAATATAAATTATAATTATATTATAGCTATTTTAGGATTAATATTTATTTTACAGGCAACTTTGTAATTATTTTAACCAGGTACAATATCTATTAAATAGTTAATAACTATTTAATAGTTACCTAGTTAAAATAATAACAAATTTACCTGTAAAATAAATCCTAACCTAAGATATAATTAAACCTAACACTACCCTATCAATAAATTAATTAAATAAACTACCTACAATTAACCTAACACTACACTATCAATAAATAAATTAAATACAATTGCTACAAATAACTACAATTACATAAACTAACTAAAGTACAAAAAATAAAAAAGAACTAAGTTACAAAAAATAAAAAAATATTTACAAACATAAGAAAATTATTACAACAATTTTAAACTAATTACACCTACTCTAAGCCCCCTAATAAAATAACAAAGCCCCCCAAAATAATAAATGCCCTACCCTATTCTAAATTAAAAAAGTTAAAAGCTCTTTTACCTTACCAGCCCTGAACAGGGCCCTTTGCGGGGCATGCCCCAAGAATTTCAGCTCTTTTGCCTGTACAAAAAACACATACAATACCCCCCCCCAACATTACAACCCACCACCCACATACCCCTAATCTAACCCAAACCCCCCTTAAATAAACCTAACACTAAGCCCCTGAAGATCTTCCTACCTTGTCTTCACCATCCAGGTATCACCGATCCGTCCTGGCTCCAACATCTTCATCCAACCCAAGCGGGGGTTGGCGATCCATCATCCGGTGGCTGAAGAGGTCCAGAAGAGGCTCCAAAGTCTTCCTCCTATCCGGCAAGAAGAGGACATCCGGACCGGCAAACATCTTCTCCAAGCGGCATCTTCGATCTTCTTCCATCCGGTGCGGAGCGGGTCCATCTTGAAGCAGGCGACGCGGATCCATCCTCTTCTTCCGTTGTCTCCCGACGAATGACGGTTCCTTTAAGGGACGTCATCCAAGATGGCGTCCCTTGAATTCCGATTGGCTGATAGGATTCTATCAGCCAATCGGAATTAAGGTAGGAATATTCTGATTGGCTGATGGAATCAGCCAATCAGAATCAAGTTCAATCCGATTGGCTGATCCGATCAGCCAATCAGATTGAGCTTGCATTCTATTGGCTGATCGGAACAGCCAATAGAATGCGAGCTCAATCTGATTGGCTGATTGGATCAGCCAATCGGATTGAACTTGATTCTGATTGGCTGATTCCATCAGCCAATCAGAAAATTCCTACCTTAATTCCGATTGGCTGATAGAATCCTATCAGCCAATCGGAATTCGAGGGACGCCATCTTGGATGACGTCCCTTAAAGGAACAGTCATTCGTCGTTCAGTCGTCGGGCCGGATGGATGTTCCGCGCTGGAGGTCTTCAGGATCCTGCCGCTTCGCTACGGATGGAAGACCATAGAAGATGCCGCCTGGATGAAGACTTCAATCGGATGGAAGATCCTCTTCTGCCCCGCTTGGATGAAGACTTTGACCGGATCATGGACCTCTTCAGCCCCCCGCTTGGGCTTGGATCAGGACATCGGAGGAGCTCTTCAGGACGGATCGGTGAACCTGGATGGTGAAGACAAGGTAGGAAGATCTTCAGGGGCTTAGTGTTAGGTTTATTTAAGGGGGGTTTGGGTTAGATTAGGGGTATGTGGGTGGTGGGTTGTAATGTTGGGGGGGGGTATTGTATGTTTTTTTTTACAGGCAAAAGAGCTGAAATTCTTGGGGCATGCCCCGCAAAGGGCCCTGTTCAGGGCTGGTAAGGTAAAAGAGCTTTTAACTTTTTTAATTTAGAATAGGGTAGGGAATTTTTTATTTTGGGGGGCTTTGTTATTTTATTAGGGGGCTTAGAGTAGGTGTAATTAGTTTAAAATTGTTGTAATATTTTTCTTATGTTTGTAAATATTTTTTTATTTTTTGTAACTTAGTTCTTTTTTATTTTTTGTACTTTAGCTAGTTTATTTAATTGTATTTATTTGTAGGAATTGTGTTTAATTAATTTATTGATAGTGTAGTGTTAGGTTAATTGTAGGTAATTGTAGGTAGTTTATTTAATTAATTTATTGATAGGGTAGTGTTAGGCAGTGATGTGCAGTCACTAGAGGCAGGTGAGGCAGTGCTTCACCTCTCATATGGGCAAAAATAAATATTTTTTTTTATTGGCTTTAAAAAAATTGCTATTTTTTTCCCCCAGCATTTTTTTTTTCACAGCTACATGTTGTGCAATGGAGAGGCACAAGCAGGTCTACCCACCATTACACAACATGCTGCGCCATCTACTGGATGAAAGTGGTTAAGATCATTGCATGGCCCATTATCTGCTTATTTGAGGCAGTCCCATTTGGGCTGACCCAATCCAGTGAGAGGCATTAGTAAGTGGAATTTAGGGTTGGGGCTGGATGTTAAATCATATAAAACAAAACAAAAACGAAAAAAAAACAATTTTCATTTATTTTATTGCTGTCCTGTGAAGCTGACAGCTTTGCTAAAGTGAAAAACAGAGTTCTGTTCTTCCCCTCTAAGTGCAGTGGAATGTTCCACTGTCACTTCCTGAATCCTTACAGAGCAGGAAAGGGAGAGAGGCAGAGAGAACAGTGTTTCAGTCACATTTTATTGTAGTAAGTGCTGCAGCCGTAGATTTTACTGAAATGGATTCTGTTAGTGAAAATGATAATTTAATGAATGTGGTTTAGTGTTTTTGTTGAATTGTGTTCAGATACAGCTCATTAACAGGGGGACAGTAAGTGAGCATAACCCAAGCAGAAGAGTAAAGTAGTATTCTATATCTCTTGTGATTCACAAATTGTGTTCAGATACATCTCATTAACAGGGGGGGACAGTAAGTGAGCATAACCCAAGCAGAAGAGTAAAGTAGTATTCTATATCTCTTGTGATTCACACATTGTGTTCAGATACAGCTCATTAACAGGGGGGACAGTAAGTGAGCATAACCCAAGCAGAATAGTAAAGTAGTATTCTATATCTCTTGTGATTCACAAATTGTGTTCAGATACATCTCATTAATAGGGGGGACAGTAAGTGAGCATAACCCAAGCAGAAGAGTAAAGTAGTATTCTACATCTCTTGTGATTCACACATTGTGTTCAGATACAGCTCATTAACAGGGGGGGGGGGACAGTAAGTGAGCATAACCCAAGCAGAAGAGTAAAGTAGTATTCTACATCTCTTGTGATTCACACATTGTGTTCAGATACAGCTCATTAACAGGGGGACAGTAAGTGAGCATAACCCAAGCAGAAGAGTAAAGTAGTATTCTACATCTCTTGTGATTCACAAATTGTGTTCAGATACAGCTCATTAGCAGGGGGGGGGGGGACAGTAAGTGAGCATAACCCAAGCAGAAGAGTAAAGTAGTATTCTACATCTCTTGTGATTCACAAATTGTGTTCAGATACAGCTCATTAACAGGGGGACAGTAAGTGAGCATAACCCACGCAGAAGAGTAAAGTAGTATTCTACATCTCTTGTGATTCACAAATTGTGTTCAGATGCAGCTCATTAACGGGGACAAGTAAGTGAGCATAACCCAAGCAGAAGAGTAAAGTAGTATTCTACATCTCTTGTGATTCACAAATTGTGTTCAGATACAGCTCATTAACAGGGGGGGGGGGGGGGGGCAGTAAGTGAGCATAACCCACGCAGAAGAGTAAAGTAGTATTCTACATCTCTTGTGATTCACACATTGTGTTCAGATACAGCTCATTAACAGGGGGACAGTAAGTGAGCATAACCCAATACTTACAGGAAGTCAAAGGGTCAATTCAAATTTAAATCCATAATTTAAAACCCAGAGTTTGAAGTTAAGTGTCCACATTATTTAAATTAAAGTTTTTGACATTGAATATTGCTAAGCCTCCCTTTTTCATGGTTATTTGATTTAATTAGGTACAAACTCCATATATGTTATGTCTGTTCAGTCAGAGGATGCAGTATCTATTTTTATTTTTCTCTGTGTCCATTTATTTAAAGACTGCTGTTAACTTGTAATTCACAAACCAATTGAAAGCTGTTGCATTGTGTGTTTAATATGTGCTGCTTTTATACAAGTTTATATTAATAAAAAGGAGATAATGAATCATTTAAAAAATATATGTAATTATTGCAGTTAAATGTTTTTAGAAATAATGCCACTGTAAAGTAACTGGTTAAACACATAGTCAAAGGGAGAAATTTAAAATTAAACTTTCATGATTGAGGTAGAGCATGCTATTTTAATAGACTTTTCTAGTTATTTATATTTTGAGAATTAGCATCAACTGTTACTGGCCCCATGTCAGCAAATCAAATTAGTTTTTGAAAGGAACATGAGTCATAATTACATTTCCATCATTCAGATAGAAATTGCACAAAAAACAACAAAAAACTTTCTATTTTACTTTTATTATTATGTACTTCATTCTTTTGGTATCCTTTGGTGTCCTTTGTTGAAGAGCATACCTAAGTGGGATGTGCACGTGCATATGAACACCATATTGCAGCAGCTGTGTTGGCAGTATTGATAACTTTGTGTAAAACTTGTATGGTAAATTATTTCTATTTTTACAATACAGTAGTGAGTAGAGAAGAGATTGTGTATCATTCTAATTGCTTAGTAACTGGCACTGTGCCACAGAATTGTGTGAGTGTGTATGTGAGCAGAGTGTATGTGGGTGTCAGTGAGCAGAGTATGTGTGCTTTATTCTCCAGGTAATCAATACATTTCCGATGAGCTGGTGCTTTAGTGCAGTGTTTCTCAACAATGGTCCTCAAGTACCCCCAACAGGCCAGGTTTTCATTATAGCCAAATCAGTGCACAGGTGAAGTAATCAGCTGATCAGTAACTCAGTGGTTACTAACTTGCTCTCACCCATCACCTGATTATGTCACCTGTGCACTGGTTCAGCTATCATTTAAACCTGCCCTGTTGGGGGTACTTGCGGCCCTCTGTACATGTGTTTCTCCGGAGTATCATATCTAGTGCCTCACCAGCCTCTGACCTCACTGCACATCACTGGTGTTAGGTTTAATTATATCTTAGGTTAGGATTTATTTTACAGGTAAATTTGTTATTATTTTAACTAGGTAACTATTAAATAGCTATTGTACCTGGTTAAAATAATTACCAAGTTGCCTGTAAAATAAATATTAATCCTAAAATAGCTATAATATAATTATAATTTATATTGTACCTATATTAGGATGTATTTTACAGGTAAGTATTTAGCTTTAAATAGGAATAATTAATTTAATAAGAGTTAATTTATTTCGTTAGATGTAAATTATATTTAAGTTAGGGGGGTGTTAGTGTTAGGGTTAGACTTAGCTTTAGGGGTTAATCCATTTATTATAGTAGCGGTGAGCTCCGGTCGTCAGATTAGGGGTTAATAATTGAAGTTAGGTGTCGGCGATGTTAGGGAGGGCAGATTAGGGGTTAATACTATTTATGATAGGGTTAGTGAGGCGGATTAGGGGTTAATAACTTTATTATAGTAGCGCTCAGGTCCGCTCGGCAGATTAGGGGTTAATAAGTGTAGGCAGGTGTCGGCGACGTTGTGGGGGGCAGATTAGGGGTTAATAAATATAATATAGGGGTCGGCGGTGTTAGGGGCAGCAGATTAGGGGTACATAGGGATAATGTAAGTAGCGACAGTTTACGGAGCGGCAGATTAGGGGTTAATAATAATATGCAGGGGTCAGCGATAGCGGGGGCGGCAGATTAGGGGTTAATAAGTGTAAGGTTAGGGGTGTTTAGACTCGGGGTACATGTTAGAGTTTTAGGTGCAGACGTAGGAAGTGTTTCCCCATAGGAAACAATGGGGCTGCGTTAGGAGCTGAATGCTGCTTTTTTGCAGGTGTTAGGTTTTTTTTCAGCTCAAACAGCCCCATTGTTTCCTATGGGAGAATCGTGCACGAGCACGTTTTTGAGGCTGGCCGCGTCCGTAAGCACCGCTGGTATCGAGAGTTGCATTTGCGGTAAAAATGCTCTACGCTCCTTTTTTGGAGCCTAACGCAGCATTTGTTTGAACTCTCGATACCAGAGTTAAATTTATGGTGTGGCCAGAAAAAAGCCTGCGGAGCGTTAACAGCCCATCTACCGCCAAACTCCAAATCTAGGCCTAAGTTAGGTATACATAAAGGAATACTTAGTTGCATGTATGTGTATATATATATATATAAAATATATGACATTGATAAGGAAATAAATGAAATGGTGATGCATTAGAGATTATAATCAAATGAAGTCAAATACAATGAAAAAATTAAAAAAAAAATTAAAAAATGAAAAATAAAAATAAAAATAACAATTCGGATAATATATTGTCTATATTATTATCTGATCTGAAAAAACGTACTTGCATACTATATCTATATTAATTTGCTGTTAATATTGAGTGTTGTTATTAAAACCTTTTGCAATATTTTCTATAATAAGTTTATATAGTTAATCATAAATTTTGTTTTATTAGCAGTTATATCATTCCTCAAAATATATGTTCATGCTTATTACTTTTATCATGAAATCTTCCTTCAAGAGTGCTAGAGTTGTTGTGTTAAGGATATGCAGCATTTCCATAAAAAGGATTTTATTTGAAATTGAGTAATACGTCATTGTTATTATTTGAAAAAAATGGAAGTGTATATTTCACTTAGTGTTTTATTCTTTATCCTTACCTTCCATAATGCATTTTGTTTAAACATTACCCTTATGCAATTATTTTTAAGGATTTTTATATGGTGGATCTATTGTGGAATGGGTCTATATTATAGAATTGAGATCCAGTTCACTATTCAATCCTTTTGGGAATAAAGTTCCCATTCTAAAAATTAATTCAGCTTCCTTATGGAGTAGCTTTTTCTCCATATTTCCTCCTCTATTTTCTTCTCTCACTATTTTTATACCCCAGTATATTAATTCCTTTGGATTGCTATTATGGTGTTCCTTAAAGTGTGCATATAGTCTGGTATTGTCTTTTCCCTGTTCTATACATCGAACGTGTTCCCTAATTCGCTCCTTGAGACATCTGCTCGTTTGACCCAAGTATTGTAACTTACATGAGCACTGTAATATATATATTGTGTTATTATCTGTACATCTTATAATTTCATTAATTTTAAATGTCATATTATTACTTGTTGAATTTATTTGGTTAGTTTTAGAACTGTATTGACAGGATTTGCAATCATGACAGGGGAAAAAACCTGTTAGTTGTTCCCCTTTCAAATTCACTATATTGTTGATTGTTTTTGGTTTATATTCACTTGGTGAAAGTATGTTCTTGAGATTTGTAGCTTTTCTAAATATTACATCTGGTGTAAATTTGAGTCTTTTCCCTATAACCGGGTCACTTCTGGCTAAATACCAGTGTTTTTTTATGATACTTTGTATTTGTTTGTGTTGTGCTGAATAAGTTGTTATAAATGGTATATTGAATGTGTCGAAATCCCCCTCTTCTGTATGTTTTTGCTTATTGTCTTCTAGTAATTTATCTCTATTTCTCTGACTTTATTTTTTGTATCTACAATTTTTGTTTCATTATAGCCTTTCTCTACAAACCTTTCTTGTTGAATTAGTGCTTGCCTGTCATAGTCTACAATGTCAGTACAGTTACGTCAGATTCGTGAAAACTGCCCTTTTGGTATGTTTCTTTTCCACTTTTCGTGGTGACTACTATTGTATTCAATATAATTGTTGGCGTCAACTTTTTTAAAGAATGTGGTGGTACTGATTTTATTATCTAGTATGGATATCTCTATGTCTAGGAAACGAATTCGTTCTTTGCTGGATTCATGACTGAATTTGAGTCCTAAGTTATCTCTGATTCTTTGTAATGAGTGTTTAAAATATCAATAATACGCCGTGTGTAATAGGGAATAAACATTTTACCTGCAATGCAAAAAAAACTGATTTAATAAATCTCACACAAAAGCAAGAATCCAATTTTGCATTTTACTTGTTTTACTACCTAATGTATTTACTGTATGGGGGCCCCTATCCCCTAGAGCAGGGGTCATCAACCTTGGCTCTCCAGGGGTTTTGGAACTACATTTCCCATGATGCTCAGACACTTTAAGCTGTCTGAGCATCATGGGAAATGTAGTTTCAAAACCTCAGGAGAGCCAAGGTTGATGACCCCTGCCCAAGAAGCAGCATACAATAAACATACACATAATAACCCTCACACAAAGAGAGGCGTCTCATGTCCCTATAGATAGCAGGTGATTGCCATCAAAATCACAATCACCTGTTTTTGAGGTACCTTTTAAAGTTCTCTGGGCCTGGAACAATATAAGGGGTGTGGTATTCCCAAAGTCCCCCCCCCCTGCACAATATGAGACCCCATATTTGAAAGCAGTAATCCTACTCTTTCAACTGAGTGGTTCTGTGTCCATCTTGCTGCCAGCTGAATATTAGAACAATGACAAAAAAGTCACAACTGTGGCTCTATTTTTGGGCTTCTGAAAAATGTTATGAGGCCTTTATTACCCCATAGATTCAAACAAAGTTAAGTTCTATACAAAACGCAGGGGCAAAACTACAGGGGGTGCAGAGGTCGCAGGTGCGACTGGGCCCCTGAGGGTGGGGGCCCAGCTTAAAAAAAATATATATATATTTTTTTTATATATATATATATATATATATATTTTTTTTTTTATAAAAAACGTTAACCTACCACTGCCTGCACTGATATCATGTGAGTGTGACATGACTACAGTGGTTAGTGTTTCTGTTTTACCCATTGGTGTTTATGTGTGTGTTTATGTGTGTGTGTGTGTGTGTGTATGGTGTGTGTGTGTGTGTGTGACTGTGTGTGTATTTATGCATGTAGTATGTGTGTTTGTGTATGTTTGTGGAACCAGCAAATTACAGACCATATTACTACAGCATGGGGGGGCAGGGGGTAAACAGTGTCACTATACAGTACCACTATATACAGTATGGGGGGGGTGGACCATGTCACTGACTACTGTGGTCACTTTATAAAGTACTGGGCGGGTAGGGTCAGGCCAGCCATCTCACCGGCAGATTACAGACTGTGTCACTAACTTACTATATACAGTACTAGGGGGTTAAATAGTGTCACTATATATATACAGTAATAGGGGGTCAGACCATCTCACAGACTGTGGGCACAGGGTACCTCCTTTTGCAGACATGTAATCTGATTCACATTTGTTTCTGTGTTAAATGTAAAAAATAAAATATATATATGTATTAAATTCACCTTTTTTTGGAGGGGTGGGGGGGGGTGGGGGGGGGGGGGCTTCTTAGATTCTTGCACCTGGGCCCTGTGGTTTCTAGTTACGCCTTTGACAAAACGTAACATTTATTGGAACAAATATAAAATATTGAGGAAACCTCAATCAAACAGAAGACACTACATTAAAAAAACAGGAAACACAAACAGTGTACGTATTTTGGCATAAACCTGGAATGATAGCTGATTAATCCCACGTGGGAAACACTTAAAAAGCAGGTACTACTTAGCTGTTGGATAAAAACAACCTGCCCCATTTCTGTACAAAAATACAAATACGATATTCTTAAGAGCATGATGCAAAAAGGTGGCTGGGAAGTATTATCATAATAATCAGCTTTCGATAGCCAACCTAGTTATATATTCAATGCAAAAAATACATACAGAAATACATCTATGATTTCTAAATATAACTGAAAAGACAAGGGCAAGTAAATGCTATACATGTGAGATGAATATCATAAATATATAGTGCTTGCTAGGAGTAATTTATATGTACAAACATTTTACAACAAACCAAAGAGGAATATTTGTTCTAAATGATGAAATAATCATTCCCAGTAATTAATCAAATAGAACTCTGAATTCAGGATCTCTGGTACACAAGTGCATAATTTGAAGACCCACAGCATTCCTTTCTTGCCTAAAGTCTGGTGCCTGTCACCCCTTGTTTAGGGGGAGCGCATTGTCAATAGCCTGCCATTTAAAACTATCACTGTTCTTATTGTGTTTTTAACAAAATGTTGGACAGTTTGAGTAGTGGAAGTACCAATGTTAATTGTTGAAAAATGTTCCCTAATCTGGGATCTTACGTCCGTGTAGTGAGTTCGACATATTGAAGATTACATTGAGTACAGGTCACTAAATAAATAACGTAGCATGATGTAAAATTGGGGTAGCTCTTCATCTTAAAACATTCATGTGTGACTGATGATACAAAAGTATCAGAGACTTCAACATGGTTTATATTCAGCTGCCGCACTTGTGCATACCCGTGTGTCTTAACCATGAACTTCTCACATTTTTATCAGAGGGAAGTTGTGAAGATGATAAGAAATTGCCTATTGTGGAACATTTTCTATGAGAACATCTAAAACCTGTTTTTACACAATCTTCTAATTTGTTATCAGTCGCTAATAATTTAAAATGTTTCCTCACTGTCTGGAAAATCTCAGTATATTTGGATCTATAATTGGTTACAAATTTAACTCCCTGAAATTCTGATTAATCACTTTTTCCTTTTGATTAATCCTTTAAAAGGGAATCCCTTTTTATAGTTTGTACTTCAAAGCAAGCCCTATTAATAATTTTATGTGAATGCCCCCTTTGTTGGAGGAGAAACATCAATTAATCTGCTCTCTGTTCAGTCAGAGCAATTCTGTTTTATACAAATGAATTGGCCCTTGGCTACTGAATAAGGAACAAATTTGGGATGGCAACTCCTCACATGGAGAGGGACATTTCCTGTTATGGGTTTCCTATAAATATCACTGGTGACCCTGCAATTTGGATGACCTGTCAATGTGATATCTAGAACATTAATCAAGATTTTCTGCATTTTAAATATAAATCTTAGACCTGGTTGACCCAATCAACAAACTGTTTGGCCTTTAATTCATCACCCCTCTAAACCAGATGCAAGTCATCAATAAAACATTTATAAAAAGAAATATCATTTCTGAAAGGGTTTTCATCTCCAAAAATGTTAAACAGATCCCGCCAACACATTAATAATTAGGTTGATGTAAGAGGGGGCAAAAGTGCCCCCCATAGCTGTCCCATATCTCTGGTAATAGAAAAAACCCTCAAACTCAAAGTAAATATGAGTAAGTAAACATTTGATGACTTGCAATACATACTGTTGCAAAGAATAAGTACAATTTGAATATTTAGTAAAGAAAACAATTGAATAGACTCTAAAATCCTGGCATGGGGATAGTTGAATACAAGGCCATGACATCTATGGTCGACCAATGAGTCAATTCACATTAAGAATAGTGATGTCCCGAACTGTTCGCCCGCGAACGGTTCACAGCGAACATAGCTTGTTCGCGTTTGTGGGCGAACACATGGCAATGTTCGATCCGCCCCTATGTGTCATCATTGTGGAAACTTTGACCCTTTATGTCACAGCCGCCTGACACATTAGAGCCAATCAACATCAGACACTCCCTCACAGACCCTCCCAGCTACTCGGAATCCGCCATTTTAGACTCATAACGACCTTGCTTTCTTAATGAGAGGACGTGTTGTGTTTTTGCTCCTGACATTAATAGTAAAAACATAGCTAGGCTAGTGTATTTACAGTCCAGAAGGACTCCACTCATCTCTGCTGCAAGCACAGCACCCCAAAAAGCCCTTTTTAGGGCTATAGTTCGTGCCATTTTTTTTTTTTTCGTTTTTTTTTTATTAGCATTTGCCTGGCTTTCAGGCTGTGTGTTTAAGGCTCACAGCATATGCTGTGATTACTGCCACCACTGATATCTCCCTAACAACATTAGTTTAAATTTAACTAACCAAAATTTTTTATTATTTTTCTAGTGTAATTTTTTTTCATTTTCTATCAGGCCAGTGTCACACAGCATATACTCTGGTTCATTGCTCTGTGTCAGCCAGCAGCCACCAGTGTTAATATCCGTTTATAACATTATTTTTAATTAAAAAAAAAAAAAAAAAAACACAAAAAAATATTTTGCTAGTGTAATCTAATTAGGAGAAAAGGTGGTGATAGACTGCGCTGGAATAAAAAGGGGTATAGCTAGTGAGTTAGGATAGGACTTCCTCTAAAGGTCCCAAAGGAAAAGTTTAGTGTACAAGGAGGTAACACACCAGCGCCAAAAAATGGCAACAATACCCTAAAGAATACTGAGTCAAAGTGTAGATGAATAAAGGTATAAATTTATTACTAAACTTTAAACATAACAGCACTGAGATAAAATATAAAATGTTCTCAAATATAAAACAATAATCAATATACCTCACAGTATGTGATGATAAAAGAAAGTATAGGTTGGCCAACCTGAGTAATAGATAATAAATAATATATAATAAAATATGTTTCCTTAAGAAGGTAGTTAATTTAAAACAGATATACAGCGTTAAATAGTAGCAGCACACTGCAAGAAGGCAATTTTAGTTCAAACTAGAATACAGTAAAAAATGCAGTGTCATGCAATCCCAAATAATAGCAGCAAAGTAGGAGAGTCTAAGAGCAGTGCATAAAACACTGATGATGTAATCCACTGGTATTCGTGGTTACACACAGTCTTTGTGATGTAAAAGAAGCCTCTTAGAATATAGAAATAGAGTTCTTTTTGGCAGGTTGTATCAATATGTGACAAGCGGTTAAATAATACTAAAACAACTTGTTGTGCAGCTGAGAGGTACCTTAAAGAGTGATCCTGGATTGTCCTTTCTGTGTCAAACACACTATGATGCTTCTAGTAGAAGCTAGGTAAGGTATCCTTGAGTTCCGAAAAAAGCCGATCGTGAAGCCGGTTCAGCGTTCTCCAGCTGTGAGCCTTCAGAGTGCGCGCCTTCTCCGGAAGGCTCTCTGATTGGCCCTCAAGTTTTTGGTGGGAGTATCCGCTTACGATGTAGGTGCCGGCTCTACGGCTTCAGTTAAGAGTATTTCCTAAGGCGTTCTTAACGTCTTCTCTGGTCTCCTTGGATGATAGAAATGTGGCAGCAACGCGTTTCAACTGAGAGTACTCAGTCTTTGTCAAGCTGCTTGTCAGATGTCTCTATGGGGTTTAAATAGCCCCTAGCAATTCGCTAATTTGTGCAGCATAATTGATCAATAGAAATATTCGATGGGGCTACAGTTTTATGCAGCAATAATAAACATAGTGACCTGTTTAGAATAATATATTCAAAGGGCAGCATGATATTTAAAGGACAACAAAATAAACATAGTGACCTGCTAAGAATAATATATTACAAATACAACATGTATACTAAGGATGAGAGAAGTAAATAAAAATAATTGAAGATAATTGAAGAATATATATTCCTTGATTATGTAAGATAGTGACAGAAACTATAAAACAAATTAGAGCAGTGTGCATATAAAAAAAAAAACCTATTCCGATAATGTACTTGTACGGAGCTATTATATATATATAAAGGTGACATAAATAGAAATGTTATATATATTCCAGATCCTCTGATGTGGGTATGGAAAGTTGACTAATGTATGTTTAATTAGTTGATAAGACACGTATTGCACTCAAATGTTTAGAAAACAGTTCAGATTAAAATCTAAATTTAAACCTTCAGGTTTAAGTGTACGGAGTTCGAATATCCATTTTGCCTCATTTTGCAGTAATAAATGAGATAGATTCCCTCCTCTTTTCTTTTCATTTACTTTGGCTATTGCTGTGAAGTTAAAAAATTTTAGATTATTATTACAGCATGTCTTAAAATGTTTAGCCACCGGAAGATCTTTATTTCTATCTTTATCGGAGTTTTCAATGGAATTTATATGCTCCCTAATTCTCTCTCTTATTGTTCTCTTCGTTTCACCTATATACTGTATTCCGCATTTTTTACAGGTTATAAGATAGATAGCATTAATATCAATACATCTTATTGTTTCTTTTATAATGTATTTTTTATTTGTATTTGTAGAAATAAAGCTTTTTGTTTTATTCGCATGCTTACATGCCTTACATGTTAGGCAAGGGTAAAAGCCTTGTAATTTTTCTCCAAATAGGTCTTTGGTGGTTTTGCAAGGATTTGGTTTATAAGTAGGAGCTAATTTACTTTTTAGGTTTTTGGTTTTTTTGTATACAAATTTAGGATTGAGTGGAAGCCTAGACCCTATATGAGGGTCAGATTTCAGAATTTTCCAATGAGCTTTAAATATATTTTCTAATTTATGCCTATCTTCACTAAACTCAGTGATAAAAGGTAGGAAAATTTCAGTATCTGTAGGGATTTCAGATATGGTTTCTTTTGTTTTGTATTGCAGAATGTCTAGTCTTTCTATCTCTTTTATCTTAATTCTTTCTGTTTCTACTTTATCTTCCGGATATCCTCTTTCGATAAATTTATTTTTTAGAGTTAGGGACTGTCTCTCAAAGTCACAATCATCTTTACAATTTCTTTTTAATCTCAAGAACTGTCCTTTTGGAATGTTATTTTTCCATTTGGGTAAGTGACAGCTCGTTTGGTGGATGAAATTATTGGCATCCACTTCTTTAAAATAGGTTTTAGTTGTTACAGCATTGTCTTTTATGTTAATTTCCAGATCTAGATAGTGGATATTATATTTACTGATATCAGCTATAAATTTTAGATTTAAGTTGTTATCGTTCATACTATTTAAGCACTCCAGTAGCAGATCATTACTTCCCTTCCAGATAATAAATAAATCATCAATATATCTTTTGTATACAATTATATTATTTTTATAGGGGCTGTGGTTAAAAAATGTCGTTTCCCAATTTCCCATGAACAGATTTGCGTAGCTAGGGGCAAACTTAGTGCCCATAGCTGTGCCGCAAATCTGCTCATAGAAGGTATTTTCATATAGAAAAAAATTATGTGTAAGAATAAATTTGATACTTTCAAGAAGGAACTCTCTTTGCTCTTTTTTGAAGAGCGGGTCATTTTTTAGAAAAAAGTAAATTGCTGTGATACCATCTTCATGTTTTATGGATGTATATAATGCTTGTACATCACAAGTGACTAAAATATATTCCGTGGACCATATAAAGTTTTCCAAAAGTAATAGTAGGCTAGTAGAATCTTTAAGATATGATTCCAAAGTTACAACATATTTCTGTAAAAATCTATCAATATAGGCCGACAGGTTCGCAGTGAGAGAGTTTATACCTGCAATAATCGGTCTACCTGGTGGTTTAGTAATCGATTTATGGATTTTAGGTAGAGCATACATAGCTGGTATTATAGGATGCTTAGGAAGCAGAAAGTCAAATTCTTTATCATTAAGTATACCTATATCATGTGCTTTTTCCAGATGATGTTTGAGAAATAATTTATAGATACCAGTGGGGTTGACTTTTAATTTTTTGTAAGTATTAGTGTCTCCAATTAATTCTTCTACCATTTTATTATACATATCCTTATCCAAAATTACTATCCCCCCACCTTTGTCCGCTGGCTTTATAGTAATCTCTTTGTTATCTTCTAGTTCTTTGATCAGTGTTTTTTGTTTCATTGTTATATTATGTTTTAATTTCTTGGTTTGATTAATGTTTCTAATATCTTCTAATACCATTTTTTCGAAAGTTTCGATATAAATACCTTTATCTTGTTTGGGATAGAAGTTTGATTTGTTTTTTAGATCTGAATGAATGTATTCATTAGTTTTGGAGGTGCTAGGTTCATTGGTTATCGGGGCTAAATTGAGATTTCTTTCAAGTGGCGTTTTTAGAAAATATTTTTTCAGGGTCAAATTTCTTATGAATTTGTTAGCATCTATAAAAGAGTTAAATTTATTTAACTTCCTCGTGGGAGCAAAAGATAGACCTTTATTAAGTATTTCAATGTGTTCTTTATCTAGCTCAATTTTACTGAGATTGAAGATACCATTAGGTTTTATCTCATTCTCTTTATTTGTTGTATGTGTTTGTGTGTGCCTTCTGTTTTTTCTCTGTAGGCCTCTACCTCGTTTACCTCTTCTTCTGAGTGATTTCTTTTTCTTCGATTGTTTTGGTGATGGCCTACCCCTAAAAAATGAGGTTCATCGCTTTTGGCCGGTTTTTCTACATTAGATAATGGAATATCATTTTCTTCAATGTTTTCTAGAGGTCTAAAGCTATTAAATGTGGGTGTTCTCCAATCATCTCTCCTACCTTTCTTTGTTCTCCACTGGTTTGTTCTATGATTATAATGTGTGTCATTATGATATGTATAGTTTTCATAGTGTTGGTCATAAGGCTGTTCATAGTGGTGAAATCTTCTTCTGTAATCGTTAGTTTTATTTCTATTATAATTAACTGTCTGCCATTCTGGTCTCAGAGCTGGTCTGTGTTCTCTGTTTCCACTGTGAATATCTGGAGTATTAGTATGCTGATAATATCTATTCTCTACAGCATAAGCATTTTGTTTGTTATAATTTTGGTTTCTCATATTAGCATTCCCCTTTATATCTTTATGATGTTGGGTTTTGGGATTTTCTATATATCTTGGTTTATGGTAGTGATTATCAACTTCTACTTCCTTCTCTTTATTAATAGTGTGAATATTCATCTCTGGTTTATTATAATTGTTTATTCGTCTCCATTTGTGACTGATATAGGACTCACTAGTAGGATTTTTTTCATGACTTTCGTAATCTTCTCTATCTCTCTCAAATTTATTTAATTTGATTTTTATTAATTCATCCTTAGTATCTTTCATTAATTTTTTCAGGGATTCTTCCCTTCTTTTGTATTCCTCTAAATCTTTATAGTTTTCTAGTTTTGCTTCCAAATCATTTATTTCATTGCCCATTTTAATAAGAAGTTCTTCCCTGTATTCTTTAATCAAATTCATTAATTTGGCAGAAGCTTCTTCTAAAATCTCATTCCATTTTTTCTTTATATCTTCTGAGTCAATTCTAAAAGCGCATTCTTTTTTGATGCGTAATCCTCGGGGTACTCTTTTAGCTCTTAAATATTCGTTTAGGAATATACACTCAGTTTTATGTCTAATTTCTAAAATAAGTTTTCTTTCTAATTTATCCATGTATTCCTGTATCATTTGTTTGTCATTGGTATTTACTATTATATTTTTAGATAATTGTTTACCTTTTTCAAAAATATTATGGATATTATCATAGATAGAGGATCTTAATTCAAATACATCTGTTCTATTTGATTTTTTATTAACTTTACATGTATGTTCATCTATTGTATTAATAATAGCTTCTATATTGCTATTAGTATTAGGGCTATCCATTCCTGCAGCAAGACTATACAAAGAGGAAATGTAGTGTAATTAGGAGAAAAGGTGGTGATAGACTGCGCTGGAATAAAAAGGGGTATAGCTAGTGAGTTAGGATAGGACTTCCTCTAAAGGTCCCAAAGGAAAAGTTTAGTGTACAAGGAGGTAACACACCAGCGCCAAAAAATGGCAACAATACCCTAAAGAATACTGAGTCAAAGTGTAGATGAATAAAGGTATAAATTTATTACTAAACTTTAAACATAACAGCACTGAGATAAAATATAAAATGTTCTCAAATATAAAACAATAATCAATAATCAATATACCTCACAGTATGTGATGATAAAAGAAAGTTATATAGTTAAATAGTAGCAGCACACTGCAAGAAGGCAATTTTGCTGCTATTATTTGGGATTGCATGACACTGCATTTTTTACTGTATTCTAGTTTGAACTAAAATTGCCTTCTTGCAGTGTGCTGCTACTATTTAACGCTGTATATCTGTTTTAAATTAACTACCTTCTTAAGGAAACATATTTTATTATATATTATTTATTATCTATTACTCAGGTTGGCCAACCTATACTTTCTTTTATCATCACATACTGTGAGGTATATTGATTATTGTTTTATATTTGAGAACATTTTATATTTTATCTCAGTGCTGTTATGTTTAAAGTTTAGTAATAAATTTATACCTTTATTCATCTACACTTTGACTCAGTATTCTTTAGGGTATTGTTGCCATTTTTTGGCGCTGGTGTGTTACCTCCTTGTACACTAGTGTAATCTAATTACATTTACTATCATGCCTGTGTCTGTCAGGCTCACTCAGCATTAATATACCATTAATATACCTCATTTTTTTCAGTCTTTTGGTTAATTGGTCTGTGCCAGGCAGCCACCCAGCACTCATATCTATTCTTCTTCACCTTAATTTTAATATAAAAAAAAAAGTTTAAATTGGTTTGCTAGTGTAATCTAATATAATTTTCTATCTGTGTGTTTTGCTGACATACAGAGCCTACTGTGTTTACTTGCTGCCCTCCCTAGTCTATGAGCCACGACTCATATGTGTTTAACCTTTTTTTAATTTCCCCCCAAAAAAATAATTTCAATCATTTTTCTAGTGTAATCTAATAGTATTTTCTATCAGGCGTGTGTGTATCCGACTTACAGAGCCTACTGTTTTTAATAGCTGCCCTTCCAAGGCTATCAGCCACGACTCATATGTATGTGCTTAACCTTTTTCTTTAAATTTCCAAAAAAAAGTCTTTAAATCATTATGCTAGTGTAATGTAATTGTATTTTCTATCAGGCCTGTGTCTAACTGTCTATCTGACTTACACAGCATACTGTTGTTAATTGCTGCCCTACGTAGCAGCTAGCCAGTGCGACCACTCATAGAGTCATATGTGCATTGCACTTCTTAACATAATTTTAATATTAAAATCTAATATTTTTTAAATATTTTGCTAGTGTAATATAACTTCATTTTCTACTAGGCCTGTGTTTTTGTCACTTACACAGCATACTGTGTTAAATTGCTGCCCTACCTACCATCCACGACTCATATCTGCTAGCCTGTGTGCCAGGCCCAACTAGCCAATTAGTGTCACCAATCACAATTCTTTTAACAGTATAGAAAAAAATAAAAATCATAATTTTTTGGACTGCAAATATTCAGTCTCCTAGTGCCATTGAATTGCATTTACCTCCTGCCTGCCACTGCCAGCCTTTTGTGCCAGTCCGTGTAGCCAACTATTTACACCAATCATAATTGTTGTCACAGACAGTACAGTTACTAATTAAAATTAACAAAATTTTGATTGTTGATCTTAATCCTCAGTTTGCTCGTGCCCTAGAATTGCACTTTTCTACTGCCTTCCAAGCCTGTGTGCCAGGCCTTCTTGAAAAATATTTACACCAATCATATTTGTTGTCACAGTATTCTGTACTATCAAAATACAGACAATGAAGGGCCTATGAAGACTGAGCAAAGGTTGGATTGTAGTATTTTGTTCGGCTAATCATGATGGCCATGTAGACCACCTGTAACAGGGATGAAAGTGCTAAGAATAGTACTAATTGAAACAACCGATTTAGCCATGGGTGTTAGTCTAAGACCACTCGGCTTTTTTTGGGGTTTGGGTGCAGCTAATCATGAAGGCCAGATAGACCTGCCACCATTTGGTGTTGTAACAGGTATTAAACTGCAAAGAACAGTACTACTTAACACAACCTACTTACCATGGGTCCCAGAGCATATGTTTGGTTATTATATTTTGTAAGGGTAATCATGCAGGCCATATAGACCTACACCGATAGGGTGAGTATGAGTAACAGCTATTAAAATGCGAAGGACATTACTAATTAACACAACATAGTTACCATGGATCGCAGACCAAGAGCATATGTCTTATTATTATATTTTGTATGGGTAATCATCCAGGCCGTATAGACCTCACCAAATAGGGGGAGTTACAGAGATTAAAGTGCTAAGAATGGTAGTACTTAAAACACAACCTAGTTAAAATTGGTACCAGACCGCATGTCTTATTATTATATTTTTTCAGGGTAAACAGGCAGGCCATATAGAACACCCCCGATAGGGGGGGGGGACAGGGATTAAAGTGCTAAGAAAAGTACTAATTAACACAAGCTAGTTGGGTCCAAGAACGCATGTTTAATTATTAGACTTTATTAGGGTAATTATATATCTAACAAATCTATCTATTTCTCTTCTATCGATTCTATCTAACTATCAATCTATGTATATCTATCTATCCTATCTATCAATCTATCTTCTGTCCGGGATGTTTTGAGACAGCCATTTTGGGAATGATAGTTGATTTAGGCCCATTATGGCTTAAAAGCAGACTCTGCAAAAAATATCTAATTTTCCATGGGAGTTTTGCCAGGGATCCCCCTCCAGCATGCGACAGTCCAGGTGTTAGTACCCTTGAAACAACTTTTCCATCACTATTGTGGCCAGAAAGAGTCCTTGTAGGTTTTAAAGTTCACCTGCCTATTGAATTCAATGGCGGTTCGCGCGTTCGCGAACAATACCGGAAGTTCGAGTCCGCCGTTCGCGAACCGAAATTTTTAGGTTCGCGACATCACTAATTAAGAATAATTCCTTGTTACGTTCAATACATGTTTGGTGTCCCTCAAAAAAAGAGATGTTATCAATGGATTAAAAATCGCATCTACCCATTTAGAGAGATGTTCAAACATAGATCCTATTCCGCTGACTATAGGGGATCCCTGTACATTTTGGAGGGATTTATGCACTTTTAGTAGACGGTGGAAGGGAAGATGGTAGTGACTGGCTTCTTGCCATATAAAAAGTCCAACGTCTGTCTGTCAATAAATCCAACTTCCAAACCATCATCCAATAGCTGCATCAGTTCTCTTTGATATTTTCATATTGGATTAGTAAGAAGAATAGTGTAATTAGCTGAATCATTTAACTGGCGTAATCCTTCTCCTACATAAGTACATCTATCTAGAATTACTATGGAACTATCATTATCAGCAACTCTTACTACTATCTTTGTGTTAGATTTTAATTCCATCAGGGCTTGATGGTCTTCTTATGACAAATGATATCTCTTGTGTTCTCACAATATAAATATATCATAAGTCCCCTCAATTTAAAAGTGAGGTCCTATGAGTCAATAAGGGGTTTCCTGTCCTTATCAAGTGATTGTCCTAGAATAATGATAACCTGGCAGTAACCTCTAACCTCATTTTGTTGTGCTGTTGATGTTAGGGCTCTGAACTAATCAAACTTTTTATGAGTCAAAATGAATGGGAAAGCGGGAAAATGTAACAATAGTTGTTATTTCACTGTATCACTTAATAAAAAAATGAATAAATAAAAAAAAATGTTGATATTTATAATTCTGTATAGGATGACTTTTAATATCACTATTTTATATTTTTTTGTTTGTTTTTTTAATATTTTTTGCTACACTCAGTTAGGACAGGGGCGTGCATACAATGTCAAAATGCGTTAGGTCACCCCTCTGGCACATCGTGAGTTTGTGTAATTTTAAAATGTATATAATATTTGTATAATTTCCTCCATAAATTACAAGATCATGCATAGTGCCAAAATAATGCATTTTTTTCATCTTCTGATTTTCAATTATCGATTGTTATTGAAAATTATAGATATAAATCTTAAATATTGTTTTTTTTGGAAGATGAAATGTTGCAAAATATGGGACAATAAATTCTTGGCTTGAAATATTTAGGCAATAATTATTCCTGTGCTTCCATTAACTATGTATATTACAGAAAATCACATAAAAAATTGTGATCCATTTTAAATGGTGGTGTTCTTATATATTGTGTTATTCAATTAAAAAATATAGTGGGAATCAATATAAAAATAGGTATTTTTAAACAAGTAACACATTATTTAAAAATATATTAAAATCGCTTCCGGTGGGTGGAGCTAAGGATAGGCAGTACAGAGAAGGAGCTCCGCATATCGAGCTCAGAAAAAGCCATTACTCTGCTGCCGGTCACCTTTGCCCACACCTTAGCCTTGTTGGGAGATCACCTAGACACCAACCCCAACTGGCCAAGTGGTGTGAAGGGCCGAAAACCGCCCTTACCCCCTGAAGCACTGGAAGTGCGCATCAGAGCTCCAGTCGCGGGCGCCATATTGGATCGCGGCCCTCCCGCATCAATACCTGTAACGGCTTGTCAAGGGCTGTGAAAGCCCTATCCCTCATCACCCAAAACAACGGAAAGGAGGCAGAGGGCATGGTTGTTGTGCTCGGCGGATGGGTTGACTGGAGACTGACACTTGGACCTTGGATCAATAACCCATATCGACTACTCCTCAACAATTTCTGTGAGTCCTACCCCACATCACACTACATATCATGTTACATGCAAACCAACATCATGCCTCCTCACTCCCTCTCTCTTGACATACTGCAAACACATATGGCTGGTGGCACTAACCTGCCTCCCTACCAACAGATACCTCTACTGTTTTCATCTCCCCACCAACTAACCCCATGACCACGAACCTTAATGTGATTTCCTGGAACGTAGGGGGAATAACATCTCCAGCTAAAAGGAGTAGAATCCTCCAGTACCTTAACTCCATTCATGCAGATATTGCATTTCTGCAGGAAACACATCTCACTGCAGAGGAACACGAAAAATTAAATGGGTGGGACAAATTATGTACTCTCCGTCAGAGGGGAGGAAACGTGGGGTGGCAATCCTAATACGAAAAAAATCTACCACTGACCTTTTCTAACACAAAAATCGATAGACAGGGAGGCTATATCTTCACCTTGCTTCATATTCACACCCGTACTTTCCAACTGTGCAATGTATATGGTCCAAACCACTCCGATCAGGCCTTCTGGTCATCCCTTCAGTCACTCATTGCCCAACACTCGGACTCACCAGTAATAGTGGGGGGAGACTTTAATATGGCGCAAGCCCTCCCGTTAGACAGATTTTTTGATCCATCACACCCTAGTATAAAGAAGGGAATCCACTCCAAACATAAAAAAGAAACGCAAATTGTAACTACTTTTAGAGATGGATTGGGGCTACACGACCTATGGAGATCTCAACATCGAGATCAAAGGGACTATACGTGTGTCTCTAAGACGCATCATACTCTCTCACGAATTGATTATTTTCTCACTTCCCCACTAATCACCCCCAGTATACTGAACACATCAATCCTTCCAATTACGATCTCAGACCATGCCCCCATAAGACTAACACTTCAACCTCTTAGAGTAGAATCCCAAAAGCGGACATGGAGGTTTCCCTCACATTTATACACCAATGCAGATTTTAGGCAACATCTAAAGGCATACTGTTTGGAATACACTCTGGATAATGAGCAGCACAGACTTAATCCTGACCTGTTTTGGCATGCCTATAAGGCGGTCATCAGGGGCAAAATCACAGCATATACAGCTCATCATTTTAAATCTCAAAAGAAGGTCACCACACAACTCCTATCAGATTTGACTACTGCCTACAACGCTTACCTAGCAAACCCCACAGAGATAAATCGCCAAAGATACTACACTGTTAAAAAAGACAGAGACACGCACTTACAGATTCTGGATCATAAATTTAACTTGCATAGGCAAGGCAGGTTCTACCACCACGGTAACAAAGCTGGTAAACTCCTAGCAAAATTAGTGAGACTCCACATGCCGAAATCCATTATAACTGCAATTAAGTCGGGGGAACACCTTAAAACAGACACTAAAGACATAATGCAAGTATTCACAGCTTATTATAAATCCCTGTACACTAGGCAGAACATCAGAGAGGAAGATAAGAATACATTCTGGCAAAAGCTTACAGTACCCCGGCTGTCGGATACGCAGAGAGACAGCCTGAATTCTCCCATACATACACGAGAGGTAATACGTGCTATTGGAAACTCCAAAATAGGAAAAGCGGCAGGTCCAGATTCTCTACCGATTGAATATTATAAGATTCTTAGCACAGATATAGCCCCAACCTTAGCCACCACATATTCTGCCTACCTACTAGGGAAATCCATGCCAGATGCGAGATTTACAGATGCCAACATTTGCATACTCCCGAAACCACACAGAGACCACACACAACCCTCCTCGTACAGACCGATCTCGTTGCTTAACAGCGACTACAAGCTATTCACTAAAATTCTGGCAGACAGATTAGCAGATATACTACCGAACATAATACATCCTGACCAGACCGGTTTTATCAAACACTGCACTTCAGTGATAAATATCAGAAAGACACTAGCTGTTATATCCCATTATAATAACCCACACTACACAGATCCACAGAAAACCAGCATTGATGCGTGCCGTCTCGCCATTGATGCCAAGAAGGCATTTGATAGAATAGAGTGGGATCATCTGTATGCCTCTCTGGAAAAGTTTGGCATATCTGGAAACTTTCTTAATGTACTCCGAATACTATACACGTCACCTTCGGCTTCTATAATCATTAATGGCCAGCTATCCCCACCATTCCTTCTGGAGAGAGGAACCAGACAGGGCTGCCCCCTGTCTCCGTTGCTTTTCAATTTAGCAATAGAACCATTGGCATGTTATATTCGTCAATGCAGCGAAGGCTTAAGAATCCATAGGCAGACATTGCACTTATCCCTCTATGCCGACGACCTTTTGTTATATGTCCCCAACCCACACACTAATGTACCCAAATTGTTACACATGCTAAACAAATTTGGGGAAATCTCGGGCTACAAAATTAACACGGATAAATCTGAATTAACATGGCTGCTCAACACTCAAAAAACTCCACTGCAGGGCACAGATTTAAAAGTAACTACAGGAACCTTCACCTATTTAGGGATCCACTTACATATAGATTCTAACAAATTATACCACCTAAATATAGGTAATACAATAACCCTCATTCATAACCAGGTGAAGGGGTGGAGAAACCTACCCCTGTCCCTTACGGGTAAGATCCATCTTTTAAAAATGATTATCCTACCAAAGTTGCTCTATCCTCTTCAGATGCTCCCTCTCCTTATGACAAAACGAGACCTCAGCGACCTAACAACTTTGTTTGGCAGGTTTGTCTGGAATCAGGGAAAACCAAGGATAAGCAGGCTGGCTTCAACTAGCAATGCCAATCAGCTTGGGTGGGCTTAGCCTCCCCAATCTTAGATGGTACAATTGGGCATCTCTGATCAAGGTTATAGTGGGATGGTTGACCCCATCAGATTATTTTTTGTCCCCCTGTAGAATGTGACTTACTAGCACCAATACACCCAGCTTTCTTGCCACACACCCAGCTTTCATCTCTCCCCCCGCATATAAAACATAACATATTATTTAGGGATCCGCTGAGGGCTTGGGCTAAACTTTGCAAAACATGGGGAATGGAGTTCACATTCAGCAAATACCTACCTTTACAGGGCAATCCCAATTTCATACCAGGATACACTACGGCTGTTTTTAAGATGTGGGAACGCCAGGGGCTAAAGATGGTGGCGCAGTTGCTCAATCCTACCACACATCAGGTACTCCCCTTCACTGAACTTCAAGCCCAATACATTCTTCCCAACACGCATAGATTCGCCTATTTTCAGAGTCGACACTATGTCCAGAATCTTCTTTCTGCGGGATTGGCTTCGTCAGAGATAACCAAGATTACCACACTTTGCAATCTGGCCATTCAAGGAACACACTCCATTACACCTATCTATAAGCAAATAGTGGCACACAGTGAGACACAGACAATGCAGGGGACAGTAGCTAAATGGCAAGGACAGAGAATCCCTGAGGTCACGCAAGAACATGTCACCCATAGCATACAAGCAGTTAGAGCAGCCACCCTGTCTTCAAACCTGCGTGAAACGCAAGTAAAATTTCTACACCAGGCATACATAACACCCAAAATTAGAGCAAAGTGGGTTCCAGATACACCTAATATATGTCCTAAATGTATGGCTCCCACACCAGACCTGATACACCTGGTCTGGGATTGTCCTAAGATGCAAAGGTTCTGGGGCAAAGTTAAATTCTGGTTGTCAACAATGCTTAAGACTAACATATCTTTGGCTGCAGTAAACATACTTTTCTTTCAGGACACTGACATGCCCTCTAGACACCAAAAGTTCTTTAACCTAGTGGTTCTAATGGCCAGGAAATTAATGTTACAGTATTGGGCTAGGAACAGGGAACCCCCTTTCAAAAAACTGGCTCACACACTGTATCAACAGCTTTTGATAGTACAGGTGGACGTACAAGGGGACCGCGATGCCAGAATAAAAATATTTATAAACAAGTGGGAACCATACCTACTGTATCTACCGAGAGGCTTAAGGGAAAGACTCCTACGCCCTTTTCAAAACACTTTATTCATGCTTAACGAAAATCTACACGGTCGCTGGTGCTTGCTGAGCTCTGAAACGGACACTTGACAGAACATGACTGACATAACAGATGACCAACTGCTTGAATGACTGGGCCCAAGGCCTATGACTACACCCATCCGCCGATGCATATACGTACTCATATATAAAATGGTATTAACATTGTTTACCTTTACTATTGATAGTATCGCATCCAGCTAGTTCACTAGATCACGGAGCGCATACACTAGTATTCCTCATAAGGGATCTGAACAGGTACAATAATAAATGATCATATGAAGAGTCTTACACAAGTGTTAATAAGTAACTTCATTGTTGTACAAACAGTACCTCCCTGATTATTTCTCCTTCCTCCCTTCTCTCAATACGCTCGGTTGTACCCTGCGATATCAGATTATGCCTGTAAACCAATTAATACTAGTGATCAATACTTGTTACTGTTTATGTTGTTGTTTTGTTTTATTTGTTGTTTTGTTTATTTAAATGTTACAATAACACACGGGACTTGGCCACTCCACATGGTTCAAGAATAGACTTTTGGACTCTAAGCAGTTACTGCTATGTTGATGAGACTGTACTTTGTTTCCTATAACATGCCTTATGATGTTTATTATTATGTAAGGCTGTGTGGTGTTGTCCAAGCTTCTCTGTGGAAATTTTTTTCAAAAATAAAGTAAAAAAAATATATATATATATATAAATATATTAAAATCATCAAGCTGGATCAAATAACCTATTTTCATTTTATAGCTCTGCGTCCCTTTAACATTTGGTCATACAACATATATGTCACTGGCAATCTTTAGGATAAAAACTTTCTTTAGTTATTTACCAATCACATCCAGTTTGGAATATCTAAGTATCCTCTTGAAATATTCCTGGTCTTTTTTCCCATTCCCATCCTCTCCGGGTGTCTGTTTTGGAAGGATGAGGGGAATGCAAGATCCCAGAGCAGACATGCCAGGACAGGGGCAGATGAAAGAACAGACAGTTGCTGAGCCCTGAGGGTAACTCTGAGGGTTGGGAGTTGAGGAGTAATCTGACCTCAGCTAATAGACTGTATTTCACATACAAGTGTTTGTCACTTTAAGGGGACGTTGAAGTGATGCACTGACTATCGCTTTCATTCCAGCATTAGCCATGTAAATATGTTTTTGTTATTGTGCATTGCATTGTTTATATGTGTTTTTTTTATAAATATAGATTTACGTTATTTATTTTTTTGTAATGTTTTTTTTTCTTGTAGTGTTAGGATTTTTTAAAATTTGTAATTTAGATTTTTTCGTTAATTTTATTGTTTTAAAATAGTAATGTTAGGTTACCTTATAGTTTAAACTTAGTTTTTTTTTCACAGGTAAGTTTTTATTTATTTAAAGATAGTTATATTGTAAATTTAATTTAAAATTAAGGGCGTGTTAGGTTTAGGGGTTAATAGTTTAATTTAGTGTGTTGCTTTGTGGAGGGCCGGCAGTTTAGGGGTTAATAGGTTTATTATAGTAGTAGCGATGTGGGGGGTCGGCAGTTTAATGGTTAATTAATAGGTTTATTATAGTAGTAGCGATGTGGGGGCTGGTGGTTTAGGGGTTAATAGGTTTATTTAGTGTCGGTGATGTCGGGGACGGTGGATTAGGGGCTAATCATTTTATTTAGTGTCTGCGATGTCGGGGAGCGGCGGATTAGGGGTGTTTAGCATAGGGCTTTATGTTAAAGTGTTAGGTTTTCCATTTACTAAACTCAGTTTCTAATTTTTATGATCATTTTATAGTTTTTAAATAAATGTGAGAAAACTGAAGATATTATCTCTTAAAAATAGGAAAGAAACACAAGTAAACTAATATTTTAATGGATTTAGAATAGAACTAACTACAAAGCTTATTTATTCACACTTTTATAAGCATTTCCCTTTGTGTTGCCCAGAAGTGTATAGAAGTTATTATAGTGAAAACGTTACATGATCTAGTTAGTTACAGCATATTTTAGCACTTTGGCCCCAATTTATCAAGGTCTGTTGGACCTGATCCGACAGTGCGGATCAGGTCCGACAGACCTCGTTGAATATGGCGAGCAATACGCTCGCCGTATTCAGCATTGCACCAGCAGCTCACAAGAGCTGCTGGTGCAACGCCGCCCCCTGCAGACTCGCGGCCAATTGGCCGCCAGCAGGGGGTGTCAATCAACCCGATCGTACTCGATCGGGTTGATTTCCGGCGATGTCTGTCTGCCTGCTCAGAGCAGGTGGACAGGTTATGGAGCAGCGGTCTTTGTGACCGCTGCTTCATAACTGCTTTTTCTGGCGAGTCTGCATGCTCGCCAGAAACACGAGGCCTCAAGCTCCATACGGGGCTTGATAAATATGCCCCATTGTATTTAAAGGATTACTAACTTTTTTTTTGCTGTGCAAAACGGAACAAACATTTATCATTTCAAATATCACACCAATGTAATGCACCTTTTTTTTTTTTTTTTTTTTTTTTTTTTGTGTCAAATTTTTTTTATTGGCATGGCATTTTTTATTTCTTCTGCATATGCTGTTGTTTTCAGTAAGGACAGAGTTTCTGTTACTAAACTAGTTAAATCCCAGAATATTTGAAGACTTTGGTTAAATTCTACTTGGGTCCCATGGTTCCACCTTGTTCAATTATAGACCCAGCCCTAGCTTGCTCTATCACAGATGGCTGTTCAACAGTAGCAGGGTCCTGGTGCAAATTTTAGAGAGAGAGAGGGAGAGAGAAATAGATATATAGATAGATGATTGATAGATAGATGATATATAGATAGAGAGATAGAAAGACCTGCAACATGCACTAATAAAAGGCTAGCTTGCTTTAAGATTGTGCGCACTCTGCACATGGCTATGTATAGACTTGCTGCTATACGCCCCCAGCACTTGGGCCCTGGTGCCACTGCACCTGCTATACCAATAGTAGTTCCACCCCTGCTGTTCAACCAGACATCACATTCTGCACAATGTTAAGCATCCTTTTGATATTTTGCAAGGTTAGTGTGTCAGGTATTTCCATAGCTTTTTAGCATTAGTTTACCTAAAACTCTTTTTTTTTTTTTTTTTTTTTTTTTTTTAAATTTTGAAAACCTTTATTGTATCAAGTCAAAATGTACAATACTCAGTAGTAATACAGCTTAATCATGGTGCATAAGAACAAACAGTAGCATCATTAAAGACAGGGTATAATCAGAAGTAGTTACACTTTTTGTGGTACTCAGAAAGTGAAGAATGTCCTTCGGTAAGCATGTCGTAACTCTTCCAGCCAAAATTTGGACAAACAACTTGATCTTTCTTAATATAAGTTATAACAATTCACACAACAAGAATTCAAAAAGGAGAAACAACAAAAAAAAAAGAAGAAAAGGAAAAAGGAACCGGTCCAGAATATGTCTGTCTATCTTTGACTATGAATATCAATAAGAAGGTCTAGTTTGGTATGTGTGTGTACGTGCCTAGGTCCTAATTACATGTATTTAGTGCTGCAGTGGGTTTCAAGGAGTAGAGGTATTCCTCCCAAAGTAGACGAATGGATAAAAATTCTTCCATTTTATGTTGTTTTGTGTAGTGGTATTGTTCCATGGCTATGGCAGTGGAAACTCTATCTCGCCAGAATGGTATAGATGGTAAATTAGGTTGTTTCCAATAGTGTGGGATGTATCTTTTAGCTACATTAATCATTACAGTAAGGAGTTTAAGACGCAATGAGCATGATGTCTGTGGCAGGTAGTTAAAAAGAAAGGTCCACGGAGTGAATGGGGGATGCGTACCTATCACTAATCTTATTTCCTCCCTAATATCTGACCAATAAGATTGGGCGATCGGGCATGACCACCAAATATGGAGGAAGGTGCCTCTTTCTGTGCATCCTCTCCAACAGTTAGTGTTGGAGCCTGGGAACAATCTTCCCAGTTTGTCTGGGGTGTAGTGCCATCTACTGAGAAGTTTCATATTCATTTCTGTTATATTCATAGAGGAAGCAGATGAACTCATATGTTTATAAATTGTTTTCCATGTCTTAGGTGATTGTTGTTCACTTAATTCTCTCTCCCAGCTCACGGTGTAAGATGGAGGGTGGAGTGATCGGTGTGTGATTAGTAGTTTATACGATGTGGATAGGATGCCTGTTGTCGGAAAAGGTAGGTAGCATAAGGATTCAAATGGAGTTAGGGGTCGGGTCAGATTATGTCTCTCTGCATGAGTTGCGAGATAGTGTGTTAGTTGGTGGTATATGAGCCAGTTATTTATGGCCGGTCCCATTATGTCAAACAGTTCTTCCTTGGGCTTTAATTTACCGTTTTGTATAAGTGAGTAATGAGGTAGTGCCTGGGTAAGGGTGGAGTTATTACTGTGACGAGGGGGAGGTTGGTATGGAATTTCTGGATTGCCTATGAAAGGTGTTAGGGGCGAATGAGTTGTAGAGATAGATTTATATCCTCTTAAGATTTTTCCCCATACATTAAGTGTTTCTTTAACTAGAAATGGAAGTTCTGTAGTATTCCTTTCACGTTTTGTTGTTGTGAGCCAACATCTCCCTCCCAGTTGGCCTTCTTTTGCGATTTCCTGCTCTAAGCCCACCCACTCTTTGTGTTGTGCGTGTCTACTCCAGTCCACTATCCTGGTAAGGAAAGTAGCGTATCTATACAATAGTATATTGGGCACTCCCAGCCCTCCTTCTAGCTTGGGGCGATATAAAGTTTGTGTGGCAATCCGGGGGCGCTTATGGCTCCAGATGTACGCATTGATAAGCTTCTGTAAGGAGAAGATAGTGGAGTCGGGGATAGGGATGGGTAATGCCTGCATAACATATAGAATTTTAGGGAGTATCACCATTTTAATAGCGTTTATCCTTCCCAACCAAGAGACTGGTTTGTTGGCCCAGGAGTGTAGTGTGGCGCTGACGTGGGATTTCAGAGAGTTGAAATTTAGAGGGACTAACTCTTGTAAGCGGGGGGAGATCAGGATTCCTAGATATTTGATTGCTATTGGTTGATATTTGAATTTATGTAAGTTTAATATACATAGATCCTCTTGAGGTGTCCCTAAGTTAATGAATTCTGATTTTGTGTGGTTAATGCGAAAGTTGGACAGCCTCCCATATTCTTGAAATAGAAGTATCAATGGTGGGATGGAAGTGGGAATGTTCGTGAGTGTGAGGATGATGTCATCCGCGTATAAGGATGTTTTATATTCTTGTTGTCCTATGGAGATACCATTGATCGAGGGTGTGGATCTGATATATGCTGCGAGGGTTTCCATAGCTAGGATAAATAGTGTTGGAGAGAGTGGGCAGCCTTGTCTAGTACCGTTGTTTATATGGAAAGGGAGGGATAGGGAGTCGTTTAATTTTATTTTGGCTGTGGGATTATTGTATAGTGCAAAGATCATATGGGTGAATTGGTCATCAAATCCAAACTTTTTCAAGGTCTGTATTAGAAAAGGCCAACTGAGGCGATCAAACGCCTTTTCAGCGTCTAGTGATAAAATTATGGAGGGGATATTGTTAGTTGTGGCATATTCAATAATATTCAGTATTTTAATGGTGTTGTCTCGGGCTTCTCTACGAGGGGTAAAGCCTGCTTGGTTTGTATGTATAATGTCAGGGATAATTTTGTTCATGCGAGTGGCCAAGATTTTCGCATAAAGTTTAATATCTAGATTCAACAATGAGATGGGCCGAAAGTTAGAAGGTGTTGTGGCTGGCCTACCCGGTTTTGGAAGCACAACCACATGTGCCTCTAGCATGGAAGGAGGAAACAACTCTCCATCTATTATAGAATTAAATAGCTTCGTTAAGTGTGGTATGATAGTGTTTCGGAACGTCTGGTAGTATTTTGCGGAGAATCCATCGGGGCCTGGACTTTTCCCCGTTTTTAACTCCTGTATCGCAAATGTGACTTCTTGTGGGGTAATAGGTGAATTAAGATCCTTCAATTGTGTTTTATCAATGGATGGAAGTGGGCACGCTTGGAGAAATTTAGAGATATCCTGTGAGAATTGGTCTAAGGGAATTTCAGAGTGTATATTATATAGATTTGAATAGAAGGAGTGGAATTCTTTGAGAATGTCTGGGGTGGTTTTCTGAGAAGGTTTGCCTGGAGTGCGTATTTCGTATATGTATGACTTAAGTTTCTTTTTTCTAAGGGTTCTGGCCAGGTATTTGCCTGCTCTGTTTCCCTCAAAGTGGAATAAGCTATTTGTTTTCCTTTTTAGTGTAATGTACTCTATTTGAAGAAAATCGTCTAGTGCTTTCCGTATCACCTCGATTTCATTTAGAATAGAGGAATCTGTCGGGGATAGTTTATGTTGGAGGGACAAATGTGAGAGTTTGGAGGTAAGGTTTAAATATTGTTGCCTTTGTGTCTTGTTGATCTGAGCTTTCAATTTGATAAATTCGCCTCTAAGGAAGCACTTGTGTGCCTCCCAGACTGCAAACTGATTGGGTGTAGAAGGGGAGTTGATAAGAAAATATTCCTCTATGGTTTTATCTATTTTCGTAACATTTTCTACATTATTTAGGAGAGTATCATCCAGCATCCAATGACTGTGGTTAGTGTTGCGTTCTGGCCAATTAATGTGTAACTGGACTGCAGAATGGTCTGACCATGGGGTAGGTGTGATTTCACATTTGGTGATATGGGATAGGCCTATCTGGTTAGCGAAAATATAGTCGATTCGACTATATGACTTATTGGGATAAGAATAAAACGTGTAATCCCTGATTTCCGGATGTAAGTATCGCCATGTATCATATAAATTGTGCAGTTTGAGGTGTTTCCAGAAGTATGTAAGGAATTTCGTATTGGGATTGGTGTAGGGGTTAGTGCTGTCTAACTGTGGTTGGAGTGGAAAATTAAAGTCTCCTCCCAGATAAATCGGGCCCTTTGAGGTGTCCAGCAGTCTGCTAAATAGTTTATTAAAAAAAGGTTTTGGAGTAGTGTTGGGTGCATATATATTAACAAGGGTTATAGGTCTACCGTACAGGAGGCCTACCAAACCTAAAAATCTGCCATCGTTGTCTGCTATTTTGTTCAGAAGTGTAAAAGGCAATGTTTTCTTGAGCAGGATACTGACCCCACATTTTTTGGTAGGGCCTGTGTTATGGTAATGTTGGGTGTACGTGCGACCCAAATATTTAGGATAGCAGTTTCTCTTAAAATGAGTCTCCTGTAGATAAATAATATCTGCGCCTCTCTTTGCTAGATCTATCATTGCCTTAGAGCGTTTACAAGGTGAGTTTAAACCCTTTGCATTCTGTGATAGAATGATCAAGGGGTGAGAGTCTTTGTTATTCCTACTTGTCATGTTGTAAGAGTAAGTGTATGTGGGATAGATAGAGTGGAATATACATTATATTGATAATACATGAGTAAGTCTCAATTGCACAATGAGTACACATTTTTTCATAGTCTTCACATTGTCTGGAAAAAGCAAAATAAGCATTGTGAACATATTCTGAAAACATAAACATAAAAAAAAATACAAACATATCTCTAAGTCTAACAATAGACATAAATTAGAGAAAAAGTCCTTTAGGGGGAACAATACAAGAGAATGGGACTCGTAGTGGTAAAACTTGGTCATCCCCTCCCTCACAACAAATTGTCCGAGGGTGGGGGAAAGTCTTTGTAAGCGTCTGGGGTAGATTCTTAGATTTTGAGATTCTAGGGTGACCTAGGGCAACATACCATTAGGTATGTCCAAGCTAATGGGGCAAGACATGTAGGGGATGGGAGGGAAGGGGGGGGGGGAGGGGAGTGGGGAGGGCGGGAGGAGGGGGAGGGGTTAGGGCAGGGAGGGAGGAGGGGGGAGGGAAAAGGGGGGGGCGAAGGGAGGGGGGGAAAGGGAGGGGGGGGGGGAGGATCGGGGGGAGGTCAGATTGTTATGATATAATTAGACATAATTTAGACAGTGTTACTTGAATTAGATTCTTACCCTCCTGGGAACAGGTGACTCTGGGGTATATCTAGAAAAACAACCAGTACATTTCAATGTCAGATAGCAAATCAAAAGGTTTTGTAGTCAGTCATCTTCAGAGTTGAGGCGACCGGGGGACTCCTGTGTAGTTTCCTCGTTGCATCTTCCAGTTTGTTTGTGATCAGAGATTGTTCGTGGCATCTTAGTCTGCCATCTCGTGGAGCTAGGTTTTGGTCTCTTAGGTAGTGCTGAAGTAGGAGGAAGGGCAGAGGGCATCACTGAGGGTTGATCTATACCCAGTTCTTTGCAGAAAGATGAGATGTCATCAGGTGAGTGACAGGTGTATCGACGGTCATTTTGTATTACCATTAGATGGACTGGGAAGCCCCATCTATATGGGATCTTTTTGTTGCGGAGTGTGGTTGTGAGAGGAAGAAATTCTTTTCTTATCTGTAGAGTTCTTGTGGAGAGGTCTTGGAAAAACTGTACAACGTTGCCTCTAAATCTGACAGGTTGTCGTTTGCGGGATTGATTTAATAACATTTCTTTTTCAAGGAAGTTCTTAAATCTAATGATTATGTCCCTGGGGGGAGCATTTTCTGGAGGTTTGGGTCTGAGGGCTCTGTGAGCTCTTACCCATAGTATGTTATCTGGGTAAGCGGAGTCCTTTATGGAGGTAAAGAGGGATTGTAAATATTCATGAAAGTCTTTCGGTAGAACGGACTCAGGAATACCGCGGAGCCTTAGGTTCTTTCTCCTGCTCCTGTTCTCTAGATCGTCGATCTTATCCATTAAAGCGGTAATTGTATCTTGATGCTTTGACGTCTTTTCTTCTAATCTTTGAATGTCTTCCCTCACTTCCTCTGTTTCTGCTTCTATCATATCCACTCTGGAACCAAAATTGTGTAATTCTTGTTTCATATCCATTAATTCTTCGCGGAGGCATGTTCTAAATATAGTGGATATTTCTTGTTTTGTCGCAAATTGGGATAGTAGCGAGGAGGGGATATTTTCTGGGATGTTGAGTGAGGGTGAGGATTCGGCTATGTGGCCGTCTGGGGTTGGCGAAGAGATATGTTTATTTTGAGAAGTCATCGGAGGCGATGGATGCTCTGTGGCAAAAAAAGACGGCATGGTGTGGGATTTAGTTGTGCCTTGCTTTAAGTTTTTGTCTGTTTTTGTATTTCTTCTAGCCGCCATCATTGTATGGTTAATTACAGTGTAGCTTCAGTGTGAATAACCTAAAGTTGCTTATGAAACAGATAAGGGGCAGCTTATAGTCCAGACCTCTATTTACCAGCAGCTTGCTATGTGTACAATGTGGAGCCGCCTTATATGTTTTGCGGGATAAACCTCAGTAAAACTGGATATGGTGTACACTCCTTGTGTTCTTCTGTCTTGCTGTACTATATTACTGTCCTTGCTTGTTTAGAGGGGTTATGAGGTGGGTAATTGAGTTTTCGCCTCTACGTGTAGCTTTTACTTCTTCTCCCTTCACTGGCTATTAGCTGTTTTCTGGGGTAGGTAGGAAGTGGATATATCTAGTGAGTGAGGGATGCCTCACCTAACTCTGCCTTTTACAGTGTTTCTGTCTATGCCCGTGTCACATTTTAACACTGTCCGTGGGCGGGTTGCGTAGTTTCTATAACACAAAGCAGGCCGCAATAATGGCGTCTGCCCCGGTTCCCTTTTCCTTCAATTTACTTATTTGTCTTGTGTGTTAGTCTTAATTGAAGCAGCTGTCACCGCCTCGGCCCTTGTAGGTGTACCCGTGGGCTGTGAAGCTATGAAGGACCGTTAGGTCAGATTTAGAGCAGGTAGGTACCTTTTGTGGTTGACTGTATTGAAACTGTGTCCGGGCGGCGATGGTAAAGGGCCCCTTGGTCACAGGTCGTCGCAGTGCCTTGTAGCGCTCGGTCGCTTGTCCGCTGCAGTCAGGTTGTGTCTTGTATACAGAAGACCGCGGCTGTGTTGCGGTCGGTCCGTTGGCTTACAGGCAGGCTGGTGATAGACTGTGAGGCCTCTCGTCTCTCGAGAGGCCACGCTGTTCCTTGCGGTCACTGTATGGAGGTGATCTTCGATCTACAGCCTCTACATATGTTAGGGTTGCCCCAGGTCACTGTTGGTCAGTTTTTAGTTAGATTTAACTACTCCAGGATAGCTTTAGGAGAGTCCCTTCTTGCGGAGCACCGGAGTTACACAGCCATCGTAGCTGTAGCCAGGCTCCGCCCCCATGTAATGCACCTTTTTATTTTGTCAAACAAAGCTCCCTTTAGCAGTATTTTTTATTTTATCCCCATGACATCACGTCATCTAGCCCTCAAATGTACGCCACCTAAGGGCTAACAAACTCGCCAATCGGATGGCGAGTACTTGCATTTAATTAAAATACATTAGCCTCATTCAACGCATGCGCAATACGATTTGCTTCCTCTCGCATGCGCATATTGCGGCACTGAAGCCGACATGAGAGCTAAAAGAATAAAAAAAAAAATGGATGGAAATCCATAACGGCAGACAACTCAGTGGGTTTGGAAAAATTAAATATTTACATGATCATCATTATAAAATGCTTTATTTACATGTATACTCTTGTGATATAACGATTATATTTCTGACTACAGTGTCCCTTTAACCACAACAAAAGGGTTAGACATAAAGTACCACTCGGTGCAGAAAACTGCTGATCCTTAGACTCTTAAGCAGTATTTTAACTATGTGTTTAACCCCATCCGCAGGGATTATACACATAGCATTGCAGGGTCACTAGTGCTAACAGATTAAACATGTCAAGGGGTGGACTGAGCAATCGATCAATAGGACCTCTTAGTCTGCTGCTAATGCTTACAGTGGTTTGTTTAATGAGCTAGGGCCGCAGTTTATATAATTTTTTATCTTTTATACCCTGAGAATGATTTAAAACTTGATAAAATGAATGAGTTTTATAATATTGTAGATAGAAAATGTTTTTCACAAGTACAGCTCTGTTTACTGTGAAACCCTGTGAGAGTGAGGATATATATTAAAGGGACACTGAACCCAAATTTTTTCTTTCATGATTCAGATAGAGCCTGCAATTTTAAGCAACTTTCTAATTTACTCCTATTATCAAATTTTCTTCGTTCTCTTGGTATCTTTATTTGAAATGCAAGAATGTAAGTTTAGATGCCGGCCCATTTTTGGAGAATAACCTCGGTTATTCTTGCTGATTGGTGGATAAATTCATCCACCAATAAAAAAGTGTTGTCCAGAGTTCTAAAGCAAAAAAGAAGCTTAGATGACTTATTTTTCAAATAAAGATAGCAAGTGAACAAAGAAAAATTGATAATAGGAGTAAATTAGAAAGTTGCTTAAAATTGCATGCTCTATATGAATCACAAAAGAAAAAATTTGGGTTCAGTGTCCCTTTAAGTAGGTTTGTATATACAAACATATAGAGATATATATAAAGTAGGTTTGTGTATACAAACATATAGAGATATATAAAGTAGGTTTGTATATACAAACATATATAGATATATAAAGTAGGTTTGTATATACAAACATATAGAGAGATATAAAGTAGGTTTGTATATATAAACATATAGAGATATATAAAGTAGGTTTGTATATACAAACATATAGAGATACATAAAGTAGGTTTGTATATACAAACATATAGAGATATATAAAGTAGGTTTGTATATACAAACATATAGAGATATATAAAGTAGGTTTGTATATATAAACATATAGAGATATATAAAGTAGGTTTGTATATACAAACATATAGAGATATATAAAGTAGGTTTGTATATACAAACATATAGAGATACATAAAGTAGGTTTGTATATACAAACATATAGAGATATATAAAGAAGGTTTGTATATACAAACATATAGAGATATATAAAGTAGGTTTGTATATATAAACATATAGAGATATATATAAAGTAGGTTTGTGTATACAAACACATAGAGATATATAAAGTAGGTTTGTATATACAAACATATAGAGATATATAAAGTAGGTTTGTATATACAAACATATAGAGATATATAAAGTAGGTTTGTATATACAAACATATAGAGATATATTAAGTAGGTTTGTATATACAAACATATAGATATATATAAAGTAGGTTTGTATATACAAACATATAGAGATATATAAAGTAGGTTTGTATATACAAACATATAGAGATATATAAAGTAGGTTTGTATATCAAAACATATAGAGATATATAAAGTAGGTTTGTATATACAAACATATAGAGATATATAAAGTAGGTTTGTATATACAAACATATAGAGATATATTAAGTAGGTTTGTATATACAAACATATAGATATATATAAAGTAGGTTTGTATATACAAACATATAGAGATATATAAAGTAGGTTTGTATATACAAACATATAGAGATATATAAAGTAGGTTTGTATATAGAAACATATACAGAGATATATAAAGTAGGTTTGTATATACAAACATATAGAGATATATAAAGTAGGTTTGTATATACAAACATACAGAGATATATAAAGTAGGTTTGTATATACAAACATATAGAGATATATAAAGTAGGTTTGTATATACACACATATAGAGATATATATAAAGTAGGTTTGTATATACAAACATATAGAGATATATAAAGTAGGTTTGTATATACAAACATATAGATATATATAAAGTAGGTTTGTATATACAAACATATAGAGATATATAAAGTAGGTTTGTATACACAAACATATAGATATATATAAAGTAGGTTTGTATATACAAACATAGAGATATATAAATTAGGTTTGTATATACAATCATATAGAGCTATATAAAGTAGGTTTGTATATACAAACATATAGAGATATATACAGTCGGTTTGTATATACAAACATATAGAGATATATAAAGTAGGTTTGTATATACAAACATATAGAGATATATAAAGTAGGTTTGTATATACCAACATATAGAGATATATAAAGTAGGTTTGTATATACAAACATATAGAGATATATAAAGTAGGTTTGTATATACAAACATATAGAGATATATTAAGTAGGTTTGTATATACAAACATATATATATATATAAAGTAGGTTTGTACATACAAACATATAGAGATATATAAGGTAGGTTTGTATATACAAACTTATAGAGATATATACAGTAGGTTTGTATATACAAACATATAGTGATATATAAAGTAGTTTTGTATATACAAACATATAGAGATATATAAAGTAGGTTTGTATATACAAACATATAGAGATATATAAAGTATGTTTGTATATACAAACATATAGAGATATATAAAGTAGGTTTGTATATACAAACATATAGAGATATATAAAGCAGGTTTGTATATACAAACATATAGAGATATATAAAGTAGGTTTGTATATACAAACATATAGAGATATATAAAGTAGGTTTGTATATACAAACATATAGAGATATATTAAGTAGGTTTGTATATACAAACATATAGATATATATAAAGTAGGTTTGTACATACAAACATATAGAGATATATAAGGTAGGTTTGTATATACAAACTTATAGAGATATATACAGTAGGTTTGTATATACAAACATATAGTGATATATAAAGTAGTTTTGTATATACAAACATATAGAGATATATAAAGTAGGTTTGTATATACAAACATATAGAGATATATAAAGTATGTTTGTATATACAAACATATAGAGATATATAAAGTAGGTTTGTATATACAAACATATAGAGATATATAAAGCAGGTTTGTATATACAAACATATAGAGATATATAAAGTAGGTTTGTATATACAAACATATAAAGATATATAAAGTAGGTTTGTGTATACAAACATATAGAGATATATAAAATAGGTTTGTATATACAAACATATAGAGATATATAAAGTAGGTTTGTATATACAAACATATAGAGATATATAAAGTAGGTCTGTATATACAAACATATAGAGATATATAAAGTAGGTTTGTATATACAAACATATAGATATATATAAAGTAGGTTTGTATATACAAACATATTGAGATATATAAAGTAGGTTTGTATATACAAACATATAGAGATATATATAAAGTAGGTTTGAATATACAAACATATACAGATATATAAAGTAGGTTTGTATATACAAACAATTAGAGATATATAAAGTAGGTTTGTATATACAAACATATAGAGATATATAAAGTAGGTTTGTACTATAGACAAACATATAGAAATATATATAAAGTAGGTTTGTATATACAAACATATAACGATATATAAAGTAGGTTTGTATATACAAACAATTAGAGATATATAAAGTAGGTTTGTATATACAAACATATAGAGATATATAAAGTAGGTTTGTATATACAAACATATAGAGATATATAAAGTAGGTTTGTATATACACATATAGAGATATATAAAGTAGGTTTGTATATACAAACATATAGAGATATATAAAGTAGGTTTGTATATACAAACATATAGAGATATATAAAGTAGGTTTGTGTATACAAACATATAGAGATATATAAAGTAGGTTTGTATATACAAACATATAGAGATATATAAAGTAGGTTTGTATATACAAACATAGAGATATATAAAGTAGGTTTGTATATACAAACATATAGAGATATAAAGTAAGTTTGTATATACAAACATATAGAGATATATAAAGTAAGTTTGTATATACAAACATATAGAGATATATAAAGTAGGTTTGTATATACAAACATATAGAGATATATAAAGTAGGTTTGTATATACAAACATATAGAGATATAAAGTAAGTTTGTATATACAAACATATAGAGATATATAAAGTAAGTTTGTATATACAAACATATAGAGATATATAAAGTAGGTTTGTCTATACACACATATAGAGATATATAAAGTAGGTTTGTATATACAAACATATAGAGATATATAAAGTAGGTTTGTATATACAAACATATAGAGATATATAAAGTAGGTTTGTATATACCAACATATAGAGATATATAAAGTAAGTTTGTATATACAAACATATAGAGATATATAAAGTAGGTTTGTATATACAAACATATAGAGATATATAAAGTAGGTTTGTATATACCAACATATAGAGATATATAAAGTAGGTTTGTATATACAAACATATAGAGATATATAAAGTAGGTTTGTATATACAAACATATAGAGATATATTAAGTAGGTTTGTATATACAAACATATAGATATATATAAAGTAGGTTTGTACATACAAACATATAGAGATATATAAGGTAGGTTTGTATATACAAACTTATAGAGATATATACAGTAGGTTTGTATATACAAACATATAGTGATATATAAAGTAGTTTTGTATATACAAACATATAGAGATATATAAAGTAGGTTTGTATATACAAACATATAGAGATATATAAAGTATGTTTGTATATACAAACATATAGAGATATATAAAGTAGGTTTGTATATACAAACATATAGAGATATATAAAGCAGGTTTGTATATACAAACATATAGAGATATATAAAGTAGGTTTGTATATACAAACATATAGAGATATATAAAGTAGGTTTGTCTATACACACATACAGAGATATATAAAGTAGGTTTGTATATACAAACATATAGAGATATATAAAGTAGGTTTGTATATACAAACATATAGAGATATATAAAGTAGGTTTGTATATACCAACATATAGAGATATATAAAGTAAGTTTGTATATACAAACATATAGAGATATATAAAGTAGGTTTGTATATACAAACATATAGAGATATATAAAGTAGGTTTGTATATACAAACATATAGAGATATATAAAGTATGTTTGTATATACAAACATATAGAGATATATAAAGTAGGTTTGTATATACAAACATATAGAGATATATAAAGCAGGTTTGTATATACAAACATATAGAGATATATAAAGTAGGTTTGTATATACAAACATATAGAGATATATAAAGTAGGTTTGTATATACAAACATATAGAGATATATAAAGTAGGTTTGTATATACAAACATATAGAGATATATAAAGTAGGTTTGTATATACAACATATAGAGATATATAAAGTAGGTTTGTGTATACAAACATATAGAGATATATAAAGTAGGTTTGTATATACAAACATATAGAGATATATAAAGTAGGTTTGTATATACAAACATATAGAGATATATAAAGTAGGTTTGTATATAGAAACATATACAGAGATATATAAAGTAGGTTTGTATATACAAACATATAGAGATATATAACAGTAGGTTTGTATATACAAACATAACAGAGATATATAAAGTAGGTTTGTATATACAAACATATAGAGATATCTAAAGTAGGTTTGTATATACACACATATAGAGATATATATAAAGTAGGTTTGTATATACAAAACATATAGAGATATATAAAGTAGGTTTGTATATACAAACATATAGATATATATAAAGTAGGTTTGTATATACAAACCATATAGAGATATATAAAGTAGGTTTGTATATACAAACATATAGATATATATAAAGTAGGTTTGTATATACAAACATAGAGATATATAAATTAGGTTTGTATATACAATCATATAAGAGCTATATAAAGTAGGTTTGTATTACACAACATATAGAGATATATACAGTCGGTTTGTATATACAAACATATAGAGATATATAAAGTAGGTTTGTATATACAAACATATAGAGATATATAAAGTAGGTTTGTATACTACACACATATAGAGATATATAAAGTAGGTTTGTATATACAAACATATAGAGATATATAAAGTAGGTTTGTATATACAAACATATAGAGATATATAAAGTAGGTTTGTATATACAAACATATAGAGATATATAAAGTAGGTTTGTATATACAAACATATAGAGATATATAAAGTAGGTTTGTATATACAAACATATAGAGATATATAAAGTAGGTTTGTATATACAAACATATAGAGATATATAAAGTAGGTTTGTATATACAAACATATAGAGATATATAAAGTAGGTTTGTATATACAAACATATAGAGATATATAAAGTAGGTTTGTATATACAAACATATAGAGATATATAAAGTAGGTTTGTATATACAAACATATAGAGATATATAAAGTAGGTTTGTATATACAAACATATAGAGATATATAAAGTAGGTTTGTATATACAAACATATAGAGATATATAAAGTAGGTTTGTATATACAAATATATAGAGATATATAAAGTAGGTTTGTATATACAAACATATAGAGATATATAAAGTAGGTTTGTATATACAAACATATAGAGATATATAAAGTAGGTTTGTCTATACAAACATATAGAGATATATAAAGTAGGTTTGTATATACAAACATATAGAGATATATAAAGTAGGTTTGTATATACAAACATATAGAGATATATAAAGTAGGTTTGTATATACAAACATATAGAGATATATAAAGTAGGTTTGTATATACAAACATATAGAGATATATAAAGTAGGTTTGTATATACAAACATATAGAGATATATAAAGTAGGTTTGTATATACAAACATATAGAGATATATAAAGTAGGTTTGTATATACAAACATATAGAGATATATAAAGTAGGTTTGTATATACAAACATATAGAGATATATAAAGTAGGTTTGTATATACAAACATATAGAGATATATAAAGTAGGTTTGTATATACAAACATATAGAGATATATAAAGTAGGTTTGTATATACAAACATATAGAGATATATAAAGTAGGTTTGTATATACAAACATATAGAGATATATAAAGTAGGTTTGTATATACAAACATATAGAGATATATAAAGTAGGTTTGTGTATACAAACATATAGAGATATATAAAGTAGGTTTGTATATACAAACATATAGAGATATATAAAGTAGGTTTGTATATACAAACATATAGAGATATATAAAGTAGGTTTGTATATAGAAACATATACAGAGATATATAAAGTAGGTTTGTATATACAAACATATAGAGATATATAAAGTAGGTTTGTATATACAAACATACAGAGATATATAAAGTAGGTTTGTATATACAAACATATAGAGATATATAAAGTAGGTTTGTATATACACACATATAGAGATATATATAAAGTAGGTTTGTATATACAAACATATAGAGATATATAAAGTAGGTTTGTATATACAAACATATAGATATATATAAAGTAGGTTTGTATATACAAACATATAGAGATATATAAAGTAGGTTTGTATATACAAACATATAGATATATATAAAGTAGGTTTGTATATACAAACATAGAGATATATAAATTAGGTTTGTATATACAATCATATAGAGCTATATAAAGTAGGTTTGTATATACAAACATATAGAGATATATACAGTCGGTTTGTATATACAAACATATAGAGATATATAAAGTAGGTTTGTATATACAAACATATAGAGATATATAAAGTAGGTTTGTATATACACACATATAGAGATATATATAAAGTAGGTTTGTATATACAAACATATAGAGATATATAAAGTAGGTTTGTATATACAAACATATAGAGATATATAAAGTAGGTTTGTATATACAAACATATAGATATATATAAAGTAGGTTTGTATATACAAACATATATAGATATATAAAGTAGGTTTGTATATACAAACATGTAGATATATATAAAGTAGGTTTGTATATACAAACATATAGAGATATATAAAGTAGTTTTGTATATACAAACATATAGAGATATATAAAGTAGGTTTGTATATACAAACATATAGAGATATATAAAGTAGGTTTGTATATACAAACATATAGAGATATATAAAGTAGTTTTGTATATACAAACATATAGAGATATATAAAGTAGGTTTGTATATACAAACATATATAGAGATATATAAAGTAGGTTTGTATATACAAACATATAGAGATATATAAAGTAGGTTTGTATATACAAACATATAGAGATATATAAAGTAGGTTTGTATATACAAACATATAGAGATATATAAAGTAGGTTTGTATATACAAACATATAGAGATATATAAAGTAGGTTTATATAAACCTAGAGATATATGTTTGCTATAGGAGTATCTGATTATGTTGCCGTAAAGAGACAATCTAATGAAAACCTTTTCATCCTCTAATACTTACAGGTTACTATTGCTGATGTTAATACTTTTCTGCTGGCCAATACAGGGAGTGCAGAATTATTAGGCAAATGAGTATTTTGACCACATCATCCTCTTTATGCATGTTGTCTTACTCCAAGCTGTATAGGCTCGAAAGCCTACTACCAATTAAGCATATTAGGTGATGTGCATCTCTGTAATGAGAAGGGGTGTGGTCTAATGACATCAACACCCTATATCAGGTGTGCATAATTATTAGGCAACTTCCTTTCCTTTGGCAAAATGGGTCAAAAGAAGGACTTGACAGGCTCAGAAAAGTCAAAAATAGTGAGATATCTTGCAGAGGGATGCAGCACTCTTAAAATTGCAAAGCTTCTGAAGTGTGATCATCGAACAATCAAGCGTTTCATTCAAACTAGTCAACAGGGTCGCAAGAAGCGTGTGGAAAAACCAAGGCGCAAAATAACTGCCCATGAACTGAGAAAAGTCAAGCGTGCAGCTGCAAAGATGCCACTTGCCCCCAGTTTGGCCATATTTCAGAGCTGCAACATCACTGGAGTGCCCAAAAGCACAAGGTGTGCAATACTCAGAGACATGGCCAAGGTAAGAAAGGCTGAAAGACGACCACCACTGAACAAGACACACAAGCTGAAACGTCAAGACTGGGCCAAGAAATATCTCAAGACTGATTTTTCTAAGGTTTTATGGACTGATGAAATGAGAGTGAGTCTTGATGGGCCAGATGGATGGGCCCATGGCTGGATTGGTAAAGAGCAGAGAGCTCCAGTCCGACTCAGACGCCAGCAAGGTGGAGGTGGAGTACTGGTTTGGGCTGGTATCATCAAAGATGAGCTTGTGGGGCCTTTTCAGGTTGAGGATGGAGTCAAGCTCAACTCCCAGTCCTACTGTCAGTTTCTGGAAGACACCTTCTTCAAGCAGTGGTACAGGAAGAAGTCTGCATCCTTCAAGAAAAACATGATTTTCATGCAGGACAATGCTCCATCACACGCGTCCAAGTACTCCACAGCGTGGCTGGCAAGAAAGGGTATAAAAGAAGAAAATCTAATGACATGGCCTCCTTGTTCACCTGATCTGAACCCCATTGAGAACCTGTGGTCCATCATCAAATGTGAGATTTACAAGAAGGGAAAACAGTACACCTCTCTGAACAGTGTCTGGGAGGCTGTGGTTGATGCTGCACGCAATGTTGATGGTGAACAGATCAAAACACTGACAGAATCCATGGATGGCAGGCTTTTGAGTGTCCTTGCAAAGAAAGGTGGCTATATTGGTCACTGATTTGTTTTTGTTTTGTTTTTGAATGTCAGAAATGTATATTTGTGAATGTTGAGATGTTATATTGGTTTCACTGGTAAAAATAAATAATTGAAATGGGTATATATTTGTTTTTTGTTAAGTTGCCTAATAATTATGCACAGTAATAGTCACCTGCACACACAGATATCCCCCTAAAATAGCTAAAACTAAAAACAAACTAAAAACTACTTCCAAAAATATTCAGCTTTGATATTAATGAGTTTTTTGGGTTCATTGAGAACATGGTTGTTGTTCAATAATAAAATTAATCCTCAAAAATACAACTTGCCTAATAATTCTGCACTCCCTGTAGTGATTACAGTGACTGCAAGTTAACACCATTCTGCAATGTTTTAGTTTTGTACTCACTAAATATTGACACAGATCAAGCCAAAGATAGCTGAGAAATTATAAATTGCACTCAGTTTACATTATTACGTTTAGTTTGTCGTAAGAGGTCGTTAATGGACTTACGTTTTCAGGTTCCTTAATTATACCTAAACGGATAAAATGCCTTTTTATGACTAGTTTTACATATGGAAATCATTATTAATGATGTAAAACACAAATGTAATAAAATCATATGAATATTTACCCCCTTCACCCAATGCAACATATATATGCGTCGTGTGGTACTTTGCTTATCGTACTGTACAACATATATACACATCGTGTGGTACTTTGCTTATCGTACCGTACAACATATATATATATATATATATACATTGTGTGGTACTTTTCTTATCGTACTGTACAACATATATATACATCGTGTGGTACTTTGCTTATTGTACTGTACAACATATATATACATCGTGAGGTACTTTGCTTATCGTACCGTACAACATATATATACATTGTGTGGTACTTTGCTTATCGTACTGTACAACATATATATACATCGTGAGGTACTTTGCTTATCGTACCGTACAACATATATATACATTGTGTGGTACTTTGCTTATCGTACTGTACAACATATATATACATCGTGAGGTACTTTGCTTATCGTACTGTACAACATATATATACATCGTGAGGTACTTTGCTTATCGTACTGTACAACATATATATACATCCTGTGGTACTTTGCTTATCGTACTGTACAACATATATATACACATCGTGAGGTACTTTGCTTATCGTACTGTACAACATATATATACATCGTGTGGTACTTTGCTTATCGTACTGTACAATATATATATACATTGTGTGGTACTTTGCTTATCGTACCGTACAACATATATATACATCGTGTGGTACTTTGCTTATCGTACTGTACAACATATATATACATCGTGAGGTACTTTGCTTATCGTACTGTACAACATATATATACATCGTGTGGTACTTTGCTTATTGTACCGTACAACGTTTGTATATACAAACATATAGAGATATATAAAGTAGGTTTGTATATATAAACATACAGAGATATATAAAGTAGGTTTGTATATACAAACATAAAGAGATATATAAAGTAGGTTTGTATATACAAACATATAGAGATATATAAAGTAGGTTTGTATATACAAACATATAGAGATATATAAAGTAGGTTTGTATATACAAACATATAGAGATATATAAAGTAGGTTTGTATATACAAACATATAGAGCAGGGGTTTCCAAACTTGGTCCTTCAGAGGTTTTGGAACTACATTTCCCATGATGCTCAGCCAGCATTTTATCTAGCTGAGCATCATGGGAAATGCAGTTCCAAAACCCCTGGAGAGCCAAGTTTGGAAACCCCTGATATAGAGAGATATACAAAGTAGGTTTGTGTATACAAACATATAGAGAGATATATAAAGTAGGTTTGTATATACAAACATATAGAGAGATATATAAAGTAGGTTTGTGTATACAAACATATAGAGATATATAAAGTAGGTTTGTATATACAAACATATAGATATATATAAAGCAGGTTTGTATATACAAACATATAGAGATATATAAAGTAGGTTTGTATATACAAACATATAGAGATATATAAAGTAGGTTTGTATATACAAACATATAGAGATATATAAAGTAGGTTTGTGTATACAAACATATAGAGATATATAAAGTAGGTTTGTATATACAAACATATAGAGATATATAAAGTAGGTTTGTGTATACAAACATATAGAGATATATAAAGTAGGTTTGTATAGACAAACATATAGAGATATATAAAGTAGGTTTGTATAGACAAACATATAGAGATATATAAAGTAGGTTTGTATATACAAACATATAGAGATATATAAAGTAGGTTTGTATATACAAACATATAGAGATATATAAAGTAGGTTTGTATATACAAACATATAGAGATATATAAAGTAGGTTTGTCTATACAAACATATAGAGTTATATAAAGTAGGTTTGTCTATACAAACATATAGAGATATATAAAGTAGGTTTGTATATACAAACATATAGAGATATATAAAGTAGGTTTGTATATACAAACATATAGAGATATATAAAGTAGGTTTGTATATACAAACATATAGAGATATATACAGTAGGTTTGTATATACAAACATATAGAGATATATAAAGTAGGTTTGTATATACAAACATATAGATATATATAAAGTAGGTTTGTATATACAAACATATAGAGATATATAAAGTAGGTTTGTGTATACAAACATATAGAGATATATAAAGTAGGTTTGTATAGACAAACGTATAGAGATATATAAAGTAGGTTTGTATATACAAACATATAGAGATATATAAAGTAGGTTTGTATATACAAACATATAGAGATATATAAAGTAGGTTTGTATATACAAACATATAGAGATATATAAAGTAGGTTTGTATATACAAACATATAGAGATATATAAAGTAGGTTTGTATAGACAAACATATAGAGATATATAAAGTAGGTTTGTATATACAAACATATAGAGATATATTAAGTAGGTTTGTATATACAAACATATAGAGATATATTAAGTAGGTTTGTATATACAAACATATAGATATATATAAAGTAGGTTTGTATATACAAACATATAGAGATATATAAAGTAGGTTTGTATACACAAACATATAGAGATATATAAAGTAGGTTTGTATATAGAAACATATAGAGATATATTAAGTAGGTTTGTATATACAAACATAGAGATGTATAAAGTAGGTTTGTATATACAAACATATAGATATATATAAAGTAGGTTTGTATATACAAACATATAGAGATATATAAAGTAGGTTTGTATATACAAACGTATAGAGATATATAAAGTAGGTTTGTATATACAAACATATAGAGATATATAAAGTAGGTTTGTATATATATATACAAACATAGAGATATATAAAGTAGGTTTGTATATACAAACATATAGAGATATATAAAGTAGGTTTGTATATACAAACATATAGAGATATATAAAGTAGGTTTGTATATACAAACGTATAGAGATATATAAAGTAGGTTTGTATATACAAACATATAGAGATATATAAAGTAGGTTTGTATATATATATATACAAACATAGAGATATATAAAGTAGGTTTGTATATACAAACATATAGAGATATATAAAGTAGGTTTGTATATACAAACATATAGAGATATATAAAGTAGGTTTGTATATATATATATACAAACATAGAGATATATAAAGTAGGTTTGTATATACAAACATATAGAGATATATAAAGTAGGTTTGTATAGACAAACATATAGAGATATATAAAGTAGGTTTGTATAGACAAACATATAGAGATATATAAAGTAGGTTTGTATATACAAACATATAGAGATATATAAAGTAGGTTTGTATATACAAACATATAGAGATATATAAAGTAGGTTTGTATATACAAACATATAGAGATATATAAAGTAGGTTTGTCTATACAAACATATAGAGTTATATAAAGTAGGTTTGTCTATACAAACATATAGAGATATATAAAGTAGGTTTGTATATACAAACATATAGAGATATATAAAGTAGGTTTGTATATACAAACATATAGAGATATATAAAGTAGGTTTGTATATACAAACATATAGAGATATATACAGTAGGTTTGTATATACAAACATATAGAGATATATAAAGTAGGTTTGTATATACAAACATATAGATATATATAAAGTAGGTTTGTATATACAAACATATAGAGATATATAAAGTAGGTTTGTGTATACAAACATATAGAGATATATAAAGTAGGTTTGTATAGACAAACGTATAGAGATATATAAAGTAGGTTTGTATATACAAACATATAGAGATATATAAAGTAGGTTTGTATATACAAACATATAGAGATATATAAAGTAGGTTTGTATATACAAACATATAGAGATATATAAAGTAGGTTTGTATATACAAACATATAGAGATATATAAAGTAGGTTTGTATAGACAAACATATAGAGATATATAAAGTAGGTTTGTATATACAAACATATAGAGATATATTAAGTAGGTTTGTATATACAAACATATAGAGATATATTAAGTAGGTTTGTATATACAAACATATAGATATATATAAAGTAGGTTTGTATATACAAACATATAGAGATATATAAAGTAGGTTTGTATACACAAACATATAGAGATATATAAAGTAGGTTTGTATATAGAAACATATAGAGATATATTAAGTAGGTTTGTATATACAAACATAGAGATGTATAAAGTAGGTTTGTATATACAAACATATAGATATATATAAAGTAGGTTTGTATATACAAACATATAGATATATATAAAGTAGGTTTGTATATACAAACATATAGAGATATATAAAGTAGGTTTGTATATACAAACATATAGAGATATATAAAGTAGGTTTGTATATACAAACGTATAGAGATATATAAAGTAGGTTTGTATATACAAACATATAGAGATATATAAAGTAGGTTTGTATATATATATACAAACATAGAGATATATAAAGTAGGTTTGTATATACAAACATATAGAGATATATAAAGTAGGTTTGTATATACAAACATATAGAGATATATAAAGTAGGTTTGTATATACAAACGTATAGAGATATATAAAGTAGGTTTGTATATACAAACATATAGAGATATATAAAGTAGGTTTGTATATATATATATACAAACATAGAGATATATAAAGTAGGTTTGTATATACAAACATATAGAGATATATAAAGTAGGTTTGTATATACAAACATATAGAGATATATAAAGTAGGTTTGTATATATATATATACAAACATAGAGATATATAAAGTAGGTTTGTATATACAAACATATAGAGATATATAAAGTAGGTTTGTATATACAAACATATAGAGATATATAAAGTAGGTTTGTATATACAAACATACAGAGATATATAAAGGGTATAAAATAACATGGTGGTTTCTCTCACTCTTGGCTTTTGAAAAGTGCAAACTTTTCTACTGTTTTCTGCCTGGTATCTAGTGACCTGCCTCTTGTAAATGTTTTTATTGGCTAGAGGCTAAAACACTATCCAATCAGCACAGATCAGCTCCACCCTCTGTGTAAAGTGCAAGGAATTCAGTTTTTTTCTGACTTGTGACTGTCTATCTGCAGCTTCTGAGCATGGAGTCTTGTTGCTGACTTTATCATATAAATATCTGCAGAAAGATCATGTGTCACCTCCTCCTACTACTCATTCTGGGGTTATCTGGGGCTTACTGTGGTGAGTACATGAGGAGAGGGTCACTGTGCTGTGTTATGTATAGAGTGCAAGCTCTGCAGGTCAGGACCTCTCCTGCCTTATGGTGTCAGTCACTGCTTATTGTCACTGTGAGATCTATATTATCCCTGTATGATAAGTCTGTGTGAGTATGTGAGGAGAGGGTCACTGTGCTATGTTATGTATAGAGTGTAAGCTCTGCAGGTCAGGGCCTCTCCTGCCTTATGGTGTCAGTCACTGCTTATTGTCACTGTGAGATCTATATTATCCCTGTATGATAAGTCTGTGTGAGTACATGAGGAGAGGGTCACTGTGCTATGTTATGTATAGAGTGCAAGCTCTGCAGGTCAGGACCTCTCCTGCCTTATGGTGTCAGTCACTGCTTATTGTCACTGTGAGATCTATATTATCCCTGTATGATAAGTCTGTGTGAGTATGTGAGGAGAGGGTCACTGTGCTATGTTATGTATGTATAGAGTGTAAGCTCTGCAGGTCAGGGTCTCTCCTGCCTTATGGTGTCAGTCACTTGCTGCTTATTGTCACTGTGAGATCTATAGTATCCCTGTATGATAAGTCTGTGTGAGTATGTGAGGAGAGGGTCACTGTGCTATGTTATGTATAGAGTGTAAGCTCTGCAGGTCAGGGCCTCTCCTGCCTTATGGTGTCAGTCACTGCTGCTTATTGTCACTGTGAGATCTATATTATCCCTGTATGATAAGTCTGTGTGAGTATGTGAGGAGAGGGTCACTGTGCTATGTTATGTATAGAGTGTAAGCTCTGCAGATCAGGGTCTCTCCTGCCTTATGGTGTCAGTCACTTGCTGCTTATTGTCACTGTGAGATCTATAGTATCCCTGTATGATAAGTCTGTGTGAGTATGTGAGGAGAGGGTCACTGTGCTATGTTATGTATAGAGTGTAAGCTCTGCAGGTCAGGGCCTCTCCTGCCTTATGGTGTCAGTCACTGCTTATTGTCACTGTGAGATCTATATTATCCCTGTATGATAAGTCTGTGTGAGTATGTGAGGAGAGGGTCACTGTGCTATGTTATGTATAGAGTGTAAGCTCTGCAGGTCAGGGCCTCTCCTGCCTTATGGTGTCAGTCACTGCTTATTGTCACTGTGAGATCTATATTATGCCTGTATGATAAGTCTGTGTGAGTATATGAGGAGAGGGTCACTGTGCTATGTTATGTATAGAGTGTAAGCTCTGCAGGTCAGGGCCTCTCCTGCCTTATGGTGTCAGTCACTGCTTATTGTCACTGTGAGATCTATATTATCCCTGTATGATAAGTCTGTGTGAGTATGTGAGGAGAGGGTCACTGTGCTATGTTATGTATAGAGTGTAAGCTCTGCAGGTCAGGACCTCTCCTGCCTTATGGTGTCAGTCACTTGCTGCTTATTGTCACTGTGAGATCTATATTATCCCTGTATGATAAGTCTGTGTGAGTATGTGAGGAGAGGGTCACTGTGCTGTGTTATGTATAGAGTGTAAGCTCTGCAGGTCAGGGCCTCTCCTGCCTTATGGTGTCAGTCACTGCTTATTGTCACTGTGAGATCTATATTATCCCTGTATGATAAGTCTGTGTGAGTATGTGAGGAGAGAGTCACTGTGCTATGTTATGTTTGTATAGAGTGTAAGCTCTGCAGGTCAGGGTCTCTCCTGCCTTATGGTGTCAGTCACTGCTTATTGTCACTGTGAGATCTATATTATCCCTGTATGATAAGTCTGTGTGAGTGTGTGAGGAGAGGGTTACTGTGCTATGTTATGTATGTATAGAGTGTAAGCTCTGCAGGTCAGGGCCTCTCCTGCCTTATGGTGTCAGTCACTGCTTATTGTAACTGTGAGATCTATATTATCCCTGTATGATAAGTCTGTGTGAGTATGTGAGGAGAGGGTCACTGTGCTATATTATGTATAGAGTGTAAGCTCTGCAGGTCAGAGCCTCTCCTGCCTTATGGTGTCAGTCACTGTTATTGTCACTATGAGATCTATATTATCCCTGTATGATAAGTCTGTGTGAGTATGTGAGGAGAGGGTCACTGTGCTATGTTATGTATGTATAGAGTGTAAGCTCTGCAGGTCAGGGTCTCTCATGTCTTATGGTGTCCGTCACTGCTTATTGTCACTGTGAGATCTATATTATCCCTGTATGATAAGTCTGTGTGAGTATGTGAGGAGAGGGTCACTGTGCTATGTTATGTATAGAGTGTAAGCTCTGCAGGTCAGGACCTCTCCTGCCTTATGGTGTCAGTCCCTTGCTGCGTATTCTGTTTTTGAGCTCAGTACAATATTTAGTAATTCTGGGTACTGTTTGCTATAGGAGTATCTGATTATGTTGCCGTAAAGAGACAATCTAATGAAAACCTTTTCATCCTCTAATACTTACAGGTTACTATTGCTGATGTTAATACTTTTCTGCTGGCCAATAGTGATTACAGTGACTGCAAGTTAACACCATTCTGCAATGTTTTAGTTTTGTACTCACTAAATATTGACACAGATCAAGCCAAAGATAGCTGAGAAATTATAAATTGCGCTGAGTTTACATTATTACGTTTAGTTTGTCGTAAGAGGTCGTTAATGGACTTACGTTTTCAGGTTCCTTAATTATACCTAAACGGATAAAATGCCTTTTTATGACTAGTTTTACATATGGAAATCATTATTAATGATGTAAAACACAAATGTAATAAAATCATATGAATATTTACCCCCTTCACCCAATGCAACATATATATGCGTCGTGTGGTACTTTGCTTATCGTACTGTACAACATATATACACATCGTGTGGTACTTTGCTTATCGTACCGTACAACATATATATATATATATACATTGTGTGGTACTTTTCTTATCGTACTGTACAACATATATATACATCGTGTGGTACTTTGCTTATTGTACTGTACAACATATATATACATCGTGAGGTACTTTGCTTATCGTACCGTACAACATATATATACATTGTGTGGTACTTTGCTTATCGTACTGTACAACATATATATACATCGTGAGGCACTTTGCTTATCGTACCGTACAACATATATATACATTGTGTGGTACTTTGCTTATCGTACTGTACAACATATATATACATCGTGAGGTACTTTGCTTATCGTACTGTACAACATATATATACATCGTGAGGTACTTTGCTTATCGTACTGTACAACATATATATACATCCTGTGGTACTTTGCTTATCGTACTGTACAACATATATATATACACATCGTGAGGTACTTTGCTTATCGTACTGTACAACATATATATACATCGTGTGGTACTTTGCTTATCGTACTGTACAATATATATATATATACATTGTGTGGTACTTTGCTTATCATACCGTACAACATATATATACATCGTGTGGTACTTTGCTTATCGTACTGTACAACATATATATACATTGTGTGGTACTTTGCTTATCGTACTGTACAACATATATATACATTGAGTTTACTTTGCTTATCGTACCGTACAACATATATATACATCGTGTGGTACTTTGCTTATCGTACTGTACAACATATATATACATTGTGTGGTACTTTGCTTATCGTACTGTACAACATATATATACATTGTGAGGTACTTTGCTTATCGTACTGTACAACATATATATACATCGTGAGGTACTTTGCTTATCGTACTGTACAACATATATATACATCGTGTGGTACTTTGCTTATTGTACCGTACAACATATATATATATATATACATAGTGTGGTACTTTGCTTATCGTACTGTACAACATATATATACATTGTGTGGTACTTTGCTTATCGTACTGTTCAACATATATATACATTGTGAGGTACTTTGCTTATCATACTGTACAACATATATATACATTGTGTGGTACTTTGCTTATCATACTGTACAACATATATATACATCGTGTGGTACTTTGCTTATCGTACTGCACAACATATATATACACATCGTGAGGTACTTTGCTTATCGTACTGTACAACATATATATACATCGTGTGGTACTTTGCTTATCGTACTGTACAACATATATATACATCGTGTGGTACTTTGCTTATCGTACTGTACAACATATATATACATCGTGTGGTACTTTGCTTATCGTACTGTACAACATATATATACATTATGAGGTACTTTGCTTATCGTACTGTACAACATATATATACATCGTGTGGTACTTTGCTTATCGTACTGTACAACATATATATACATCGTGAGGTACTTTTCTTTTCGTACTGTACAACATATATATACATTGTGTGGTACTTTGCTTATCGTACTGTACAACATATATATATACATTGTGAGGTACTTTGCTTATCGTACTGTACAACATATATATACATCGTGTGGTACTTTGCTTATCGTACTGTACAACATATATACACATTGTGTGGTACTTTGCTTATCGTACTGTACAACATATATACACATTGTGTGGTACTTTGCTTATCGTACAGTACAACATATATATACATTGTGTGGTACTTTGCTTATCGTACTGTACAACATATATACACATCGTGAGGTACTTTGCTTATCGTACTGTACAACATATATACACATTGTGTGGTACTTTGCTTATCGTACTGTACAACATATATACGCATCGTGAGGTACTTTGCTTATCGTAATGTACAACATATATATACATTGTGTGGTACTTTGCTTATCGTACTGTACAACATATATACACATCGTGTGGTACTTTGCTTATCGTACTGTACAACATATATACACATTCTGTGGTACTTTGCTTATCGTAATGTACAACATATATATACATCGTGAGGTACTTTGCTTATCATATTGTACAACATAAATATACATTGTGAGGTACTTTGCTTATCGTACTATACAACATATATATACATCGTGTGGTGCTTTTCTTATCGTACCGTACAACATATATATACATTGTGTGGTACTTTGCTTATCGTACTGTACAACATATATATATATATACATCGTGTGGTACTTTGCTTATTGTACTGTACAACATATATATATATACATCGTGAGGTACTTTGCTTATCGTACCGTACAACATATATACACATCGTGTGGTACTTTGCTTATCGTACTGTACAACATATATATACATCGTGTGGTACTTTGCTTATTGTACTGTACAACATATATATACATCGTGAGGTACTTTGCTTATCGTACTGTACAACCCCCAAGGCAGAACATACAGTGATGTGAGATGTCATCGCAGAAAATGCAGCATGTCTGCAGAAAGAACAAGATACATGCAGGAGCTGTTAGCGATTTTAACTTTTCAGCGCTGCTCCACATTAGGCTGCTCTCTTCAAACAGAGCTGTGCTCTGGCTGCACTGTCTGTGTTTTCCTGATCAAAGTTCATCCAGAGCAAAGTGCTGTTTTAAGTGAACAGTGAAATATGCAGTAGCGCTGCAAAATAGTGCATTGATTGACTGGCTCTCAGAGATTGTTTCAAACCCATCCCCTAGCCTTTAACTGTCTGCAAAGCTGTTTTTTTCTGAATGTAAGATGTTTGTATGAGCAATGCACCCTTTTAATTACTACTTCTATGTTAGACTATGTCTGCAGCTAATTTACAATGACATTTTCAACTACTGCACTATATTATAAAACTTTAAATATTGCTTTATTCTCCATTTAACTAATATGTTGCAATTAAACTGGTGCTTTAGTGTAACTGCCTAATTTAAAATTAAATTTGATTTAAAAATGACCTGCAGAAAATTTCACGAAAAAAATCTCAGCGCAGAAAGTGAAAAAAAGTTCTGCCTCTGGGTGTACAACATATATATACATTGTGAGGTACTTTGCTTATCGTACCGTACAACATATATACACATCGTGTGGTACTTTGCTTATCGTACTGTACAACATATATATACATTGTGAGGTACTTTGCTTATCGTACTGTTCAACATATATATACATTGTGTGGTACTTTGCTTATCGTACTGTACAACATATATATACATTGTGAGGTACTTTGCTTATCGTACCGTACAACATATATACACATCGTGTGGTACTTTGCTTATCGTACTGTACAACATATATATACATTGTGAGGTACTTTGCTTATCGTACCGTACAACATATATACACATCGTGTGGTACTTTGCTTATCGTACTGTACAACATATATATACATTGTGTGGTACTTTGCTTATCGTACTGTACAACATATATATACATTGTGTGGTACTTTGCTTATCGTACTGTACAACATATATATACATTGTGTGGTACTTTGCTTATCATACTGTACAACATATATATACATTGTGTGGTACTTTGCTTATTGTACTGTACAACATATATATACATCGTGTGGTACTTTGCTTATCGTACTGCACAACATATATATACATCGTGTGGTACTTTGCTTATCGTACTGTACAACATATATATACATCGTGTGGTACTTTGCTTATTGTACTGTACAACATATATATACATCGTGAGGTACTTTGCTTATTGTACTGTACAACATATATATACATTGTGAGGTACTTTGCTTATAGTACTGTACAACATATATATACATCGTGTGGTACTTTGCTTATCGTACTGTACAACATATATATACATCGTGAGGTACTTTGCTTATCGTACCGTACAACATATATATACATTGTGTGGTACTTTGCTTATCGTACTGTACAACATATATATATATCGTGTGGTACTTTGCTTATTGTACTGTACAACATATATACACATCGTGAGGTACTTTGCTTATCGTACCGCACAACATATATATTCATTGGAGCTACAGGAAGCTCCAGCAGTTTCGGCTGTTAAAGGGACATTAAACCCAATTTTTTTCTTTCATGACTCAGATGTAGAATACCATTTTAAACAACTTTCTAATTTACTTCTATTATCTATTTTGCTTCATTCTCTTGATATTCTTTCCTGAAAAGCATATCTAGATAGGCTCAGTAGCTTCTGATTGGTGGCTGCACTTAGATGCCTCATGTGATTGGCTCACCTATGTGTATTGCTATTTCTTTAACAAAAGATATCTAAAGAATGAAGCAAATTAGATAATAGAAGTAAATAGGAATGTTGTTTAAAAATGTATTTTCTATCTGAATCATGAAAGAAAATGTTGTGGTTTAATGTCCCTTTAAGTTACAGCCAAGAGCTGGATCTCCTGAGCCCCAGGCATTTGCCTTCATATGGAACCGGAGTACGATTGATGCTCCGGTTCCATATGAAGGCAAATGCCTGATTGTTACAGACAGTGGCACTGTGTGTCACCGTCTGTAACGATCATTGTGGGAGGCAGGTGGGTGGCACAGCTTGGGAAGGGGGTGGGAATGGAAGGTACAAGGAGGGGCCCTACACTACAGAAATGCGTGAGGGAGGGAGAGGAAGGGATCATTAGAGATCAGGCCTATGTGGCCAAATAAATATAAAGGAGGAGGGAGACCCCTACACTATGGCACAGTGGGTATGAAGGGTAAGGGGCATACACAATCTAAATAAATATAGGGGGAGATGATCACTCCTTGGAAAAAAATATAAATTATGGGCTCAACAAACTCAGGAGTCTGGGAGCCACTGGCTCCTAGAATTTTACCCCTGGCTCCTAACTTTTTGGGTTATTCTCCATATATCTATATACAAATCCAACTGTCTGGCTCCTAAAACATATGTCTTGCTCCTAAATATTCTTACTAGCTCCTAATTTTTAAACAGATTTGTCAAGCACTTATTATTGTTTTATATTTTTGGGCAGGGGGCGTATAGAAACATAATGAACCAGTAATAGTGGTTCCTTGTCATGTGATCACAGCAATAGGTTATTGCAGTGATTTCATGGGCTAAAATGTTACAAAAATAAAAAACTAGTTTTTATGACTAGTTTTACATATGGAAATCATTATTAATGATGTAAAACACAAATGTAATAAAATCATATGAATATTTACCCCCTTCACCCAATGCAACATATATATGCGTCGTGTGGTACTTTGCTTATCGTACTGTACAACATATATACACATCGTGTGGTACTTTGCTTATCGTACCGTACAACATATATATACATTGTGTGGTACTTTGCTTATCGTACTGTACAACATATATATACATCGTGTGGTACTTTGCTTATTGTACTGTACAACATATATATACATCGTGAGGTACTTTGCTTATCGTACCGTACAACATATATATACATTGTGTGGTACTTTGCTTATCGTACTGTACAACATATATATACATCGTGAGGCACTTTGCTTATCGTACCGTACAACATATATATACATTGTGTGGTACTTTGCTTATCGTACTGTACAACATATATATACATCGTGAGGTACTTTGCTTATCGTACTGTACAACATATATATACATCGTGAGGTACTTTGCTTATCGTACTGTACAACATATATATACATCCTGTGGTACTTTGCTTATCGTACTGTACAACATATATATATACACATCGTGAGGTACTTTGCTTATCGTACTGTACAACATATATATACATCGTGTGGTACTTTGCTTATCGTACTGTACAATATATATATATATATACATTGTGTGGTACTTTGCTTATCATACCGTACAACATATATATACATCGTGTGGTACTTTGCTTATCGTACTGTACAACATATATATACATCGTGTGGTACTTTGCTTATCGTACTGTACAACATATATATACATTGAGTTTACTTTGCTTATCGTACCGTACAACATATATATACATCGTGTGGTACTTTGCTTATCGTACTGTACAACATATATATACATTGTGTGGTACTTTGCTTATCGTACTGTACAACATATATATACATTGTGAGGTACTTTGCTTATCGTACTGTACAACATATATATACATCGTGAGGTACTTTGCTTATCGTACTGTACAACATATATATACATCGTGTGGTACTTTGCTTATTGTACCGTACAACATATATATATATATATATATACATAGTGTGGTACTTTGCTTATCGTACTGTACAACATATATATACATCGTGTGGTACTTTGCTTATCGTACTGTTCAACATATATATACATTGTGAGGTACTTTGCTTATCATACTGTACAACATATATATACATTGTGTGGTACTTTGCTTATCATACTGTACAACATATATATACATCGTGTGGTACTTTGCTTATCGTACTGCACAACATATATATACACATCGTGAGGTACTTTGCTTATCGTACTGTACAACATATATATACATCGTGTGGTACTTTGCTTATCGTACTGTACAACATATATATACATCGTGTGGTACTTTGCTTATCGTACTGTACAACATATATATACATCGTGTGGTACTTTGCTTATCGTACTGTACAACATATATATACATTATGAGGTACTTTGCTTATCGTACTGTACAACATATATATACATCGTGTGGTACTTTGCTTATCGTACTGTACAACATATATATACATCGTGAGGTACTTTTCTTTTCGTACTGTACAACATATATATACATTGTGTGGTACTTTGCTTATCGTACTGTACAACATATATATATATACATTGTGAGGTACTTTGCTTATCGTACTGTACAACATATATATACATCGTGTGGTACTTTGCTTATCGTACTGTACAACATATATACACATTGTGTGGTACTTTGCTTATCGTACTGTACAACATATATACACATTGTGTGGTACTTTGCTTATCGTACAGTACAACATATATATACATTGTGTGGTACTTTGCTTATCGTACTGTACAACATATATACACATCGTGAGGTACTTTGCTTATCGTACTTTACAACATATATACACATTGTGTGGTACTTTGCTTATCGTACTGTACAACATATATACGCATCGTGAGGTACTTTGCTTATCGTAATGTACAACATATATATACATTGTGTGGTACTTTGCTTATCGTACTGTACAACATATATACACATCGTGTGGTACTTTGCTTATCGTACTGTACAACATATATACACATTCTGTGGTACTTTGCTTATCGTAATGTACAACATATATATACATCGTGAGGTACTTTGCTTATCATATTGTACAACATAAATATACATTGTGAGGTACTTTGCTTATCGTACTATACAACATATATATACATCGTGTGGTGCTTTTCTTATCGTACCGTACAACATATATATACATTGTGTGGTACTTTGCTTATCGTACTGTACAACATATATATATATATACATCGTGTGGTACTTTGCTTATTGTACTGTACAACATATATATATATACATCGTGAGGTACTTTGCTTATCGTACCGTACAACATATATACACATCGTGTGGTACTTTGCTTATCGTACTGTACAACATATATATACATCGTGTGGTACTTTGCTTATTGTACTGTACAACATATATATACATCGTGAGGTACTTTGCTTATCGTACTGTACAACCCCCAAGGCAGAACATACAGTGATGTGAGATGTCATCGCAGAAAATGCAGCATGTCTGCAGAAAGAACAAGATACATGCAGGAGCTGTTAGCGATTTTAACTTTTCAGCGCTGCTCCACATTAGGCTGCTCTCTTCAAACAGAGCTGTGCTCTGGCTGCACTGTCTGTGTTTTCCTGATCAAAGTTCATCCAGAGCAAAGTGCTGTTTTAAGTGAACAGTGAAATATGCAGTAGCGCTGCAAAATAGTGCATTGATTGACTGGCTCTCAGAGATTGTTTCAAACCCATCCCCTAGCCTTTAACTGTCTGCAAAGCTGTTTTTTTCTGAATGTAAGATGTTTGTATGAGCAATGCACCCTTTTAATTACTACTTCTATGTTAGACTATGTCTGCAGCTAATTTACAATGACATTTTCAACTACTGCACTATATTATAAAACTTTAAATATTGCTTTATTCTCCATTTAACTAATATGTTGCAATTAAACTGGTGCTTTAGTGTAACTGCCTAATTTAAAATTAAATTTGATTTAAAAATGACCTGCAGAAAATTTCACGAAAAAAATCTCAGCGCAGAAAGTGAAAAAAAGTTCTGCCTCTGGGTGTACAACATATATATACATTGATCCTGATTTCATAGAAAAATGGAATTCCATTTTGGATTCATGTTCTTTTGCCCTAATTGAGCTACTGGTGACATATAAAGAAAAACAAAGATCAGCTTTAATTACAGAGATTAAGGATACACAGATATTACTAAAGAAATATCAACATGACCCAGATTTTAAGAAATATGACAAACAATTTGAACTAAAAATGAATACGTTTAAAAGGGAACTCTGGCAATTCAAATCTAGAAAGATGACACGTGACAAAAGGGACTATGACTCTAATCAAGTGTATAGATGGACACAAGAAGATACACTAAGAAAGGGATATAAAAGAAATAACAAAAATAAGAACAAACAAATGAATGGTAAAGGAAATAAAAAGGGGAAGAGTGTCACATTCTCTGATACTGAATATGAATGTGACTCCTCTGACGGTGATGTCAATGAAGTAGAAGAAGCGGCAGCAGCAGTCTTCCAAGAAATTGATGTCCAATATTATAGCGAGAATTCTACTCAGTCAAAAAACGGACAGGAATTGGCCACACAGGAAGTAAGAAAAAAACAACACACAGAGGCTGTCGAGGAGGCGGCAAAAGAGCCAAGGGAAATACAGAAGAAGAAAAAAATGAGATCTGTATATACAACCAGGTCTCAGAAGGAGAGGAAGAAATATGCATAAATGACAAAAATGTTGTTAATTTATCCTCTGTAAATTTAACCACTGCACAAATAGATTTGTTGTCTAAAGGTCTCAACTTTGTGCCTTCCAATCACTTCAATGTTTTTGAAACCATCTTAGACGTTAACAGATTTGCCAGAAAAATCACATTACAAAAGCATTTTTACAGGAAGGATGGGAATGCAGAAAGTGAACCTGATTTAACTAAAGAGTATGATGCAGCAATTTACAATGTAGGTTCTATATCTGATCTTAACTTTTCTGAAATTAACACCTTGAGAGATTTAGATCAACTCTTACAAGAAGGAGAGGACACTAAAGATGATAATTTACAAGAGAGGGACATATCTTTAAAACATATTAAAAACAAAAGCACATTCTATCCTTTTAAGACACGTTCAAAAGTGATTGATATTTTTCAAAAAACGGTAGAGATCAAATTACGTGATCTAGATAAACAAGTGACAGATAAAGGTAATAGAAAATGTAACAATCTAACATATAAAGAGAAATCAGCTCTCAGGGAGCTTACACAGAATGACAACATTGTAATTAGGCCATCTGACAAGGGCGGCAATGTGGTCGTTCTTAACAGAACTGACTATATTGCAGAGGCCAAGAGGCAGCTAAGTCAAAAAGATGTTTACCTAAAATTGACACAAAATCCTACTAACAAGTTTCAGAGGGAAATTGGGATTATTATTAAATATGCCCGTAGTAATAACATTATTACTCAATCTGTGGAAGAAAAATTGTTAATATCTAATCCAGTAACTCCCATTTTCCATCATTTCCCCAAATTACATAAAAATTCTTTATCTCCTCCAGGCAGACCCATTATTGCCGGCATAGGGTCCCTGAACGAAGCACTCTCTGAACTTGTTGACACTTTCTTACAACCTCTAGTATGTCAACTTCCTAGCTATATACAAGACACCACTTCTTTTATTAAAAAAATTGCTAACATTGAATGGAAACCAAACTATAGGTTAATGGTTGTTGATGTGACATCTCTTTACACGTCTATTGAGCATTCAAGGGGCCTTATGGCTATCGAATTTTTTATTAATTCATCATGTAACTTTGAAGAAGCAACTAAGGTTTTCTTGCTGAATGCAATTGAATACTTGCTTACCCACAACTTTTTCATGTTTCAGACTGATTATTATCTCCAGAGACGTGGGACTGCTATGGGGGCTAAATTTGCCCCCTCCTATGCCAACCTATTCATGGGTTGGTGGGAGCTGTCCCACGTCTTTGGAGATAGTAATCCATTCAAGGGAGCGATTATCCAGTATTGTCGCTACATAGACGATCTGTTTTTCATCTTAGAATGTGACACAACTGAGGCGGATAGCTTTTGCAATTACCTCAACTGTAATCAACTAGGTATAGAGTTCACAGGTACTCACAGCAATGAAAGTGTGAACTTCTTGGATCTCACTGTTCAAGGCGGTGAGACTGGATCTACTATCCAGACTAAAATGTACAGAAAGGAAACTGCAGGTAACACACTGTTAAAATTTGAATCATGTCATCCCAGGCATGTGTTAAGAGGCATACCCAAAGGGGAATATATTCGCATTAAAAGGAACTGCACCAGTGAAAAAGAATATCACAAGCAGGCCAGTGAAGCCACTCAAAGATTCAAACAGCGAGGTTATCATGAGGGCCTATTATTAAAAGCTAAAGCAAGTGTCGATCAAATCCCAAGAACTGAGTTGCTTCAATATAAACACAACAAGTCAAAGACTAAAAAGAATGAAAATAATAAGATTAAATTCATAACTACCTTTAGTGTAGAATATAACAAAATATGTACAATCATTAAAGACTCTCTTCCTATTCTGTATTCAGACCCTACCATCAGAGAGATTTTAAAGTCTGGATGTGACTTCATTCCTAAAAGAGCTAAAACTTTATCTAATCATTTATCCCCCTCTGATATCAAACCCAAGATAAATAGATGCTGGCTTAAACAAAGACAGGGATGCTTTAAGTGCAGACGACACATCTGCAAAACTTGTAACTTTATATATGAGGGTGATAAATTTGTTTCAAGCACAACTAACATAGAGTATGACATCAGATACTTCATTAACTGTGCAACTACACACGTAGTCTATCTTCTCACATGTGATATTTGTAATATCCAATATACAGGAAAAACCAAGAGATCCCTCAAAGACAGATTTCTGCAACATCTTAGGTCAGTTGAGGATGAAGATAGTGATACCCCCATATCAAGACACTTTAAACTAATTCACAACTCAGATGTATCATCGTTAAGAATACAGGGTATTGACCATATTACCAAGTGGAGAAGAGGTGGAAATAGAGAGTCATTACTCAATAAAAAGGAAATTTATTGGATGTTTAAATTACAGACTAGTGAACCAGAAGGGCTAAATATTAGACGTGACCTAGATGTATTTATCTAATATATGTCTATCTAAAGTCTGATCAAATAACTTATATGTCACAGTAATGGCATGACTCCTATATTTCTCTTTGGCATTGTGATCTTCTTTTTTGTTACATAACCAACACATATATTAAGTCTAAATCTACATGAAAAATGTGTTTGGATCCATTCAATTGTAATAGTCGGTATCCTAATAGTTTATTAGTTTGGCAATTTCAGGAAATTTAGTTTACATTATATATAGCAAGTCTTAAAATTAATGGTCAGATTATTTCCTGTCATGTATTTCTAATATTATCCCTTTGTACTCTCTTTTTATGTTTATTCTTAGCTACTGGTATTATAATTAAAGTAGCCCGTCTTGTGGATATAGGTATTCAATCAGGTTTCAAGTATGTAAATTTCTGGTAATTAGCTTAGTCATAAATAGGTGAGTGAGCTGATCCTCAGGTAAGCAGTGATCAAGTGCGCAAACGCACGAAACATGTCTGCGTGAGGATCAGCTCATCAACCTGATTGTTGGAGTCACTGCTGGCTCTCTGCTGGACAACACTATTTTGTCCTTCTTTTAAGTCTTTTTTGGAATAAAAGTTGTTTTTACTTTTTACTACGTGCCTGGAGTGCCTTTCTTTCTTCAAGAATATTTCAAGCTTGAGCGCAACTTCTCTCCTTGGATCAGTGTACTCGGCTTTGCCTGTGGCGTGTGTGGCAGACACGCCTGAAGTTTGCAGCCTATCGCTTGGATTCATTTAGGGGGTGTGTCCCCCGCCCACTCTCCTGTGTGCCGGGTCATCCTTTCTCATCGAACGCTCAGGAGGAGCGCACCTAACAGTGATTATCCTGGAACTGTATATACATTGTGAGGTACTTTGCTTATCGTACCGTACAACATATATACACATCGTGTGGTACTTTGCTTATCGTACTGTACAACATATATATACATTGTGAGGTACTTTGCTTATCGTACTGTTCAACATATATATACATTGTGTGGTACTTTGCTTATCGTACTGTACAACATATATACACATTCTGTGGTACTTTGCTTATCGTAATGTACAACATATATATACATCGTGAGGTACTTTGCTTATCATATTGTACAACATAAATATACATTGTGAGGTACTTTGCTTATCGTACTATACAACATATATATACATCGTGTGGTGCTTTTCTTATCGTACCGTACAACATATATATACATTGTGTGGTACTTTGCTTATCGTACTGTACAAAATATATATATATATACATCGTGTGGTACTTTGCTTATTGTACTGTACAACATATATATATATACATCGTGAGGTACTTTGCTTATCGTACCGTACAACATATATACACATCGTGTGGTACTTTGCTTATCGTACTGTACAACATATATATACATCGTGTGGTACTTTGCTTATTGTACTGTACAACATATATATACATCGTGAGGTACTTTGCTTATCGTACTGTACAACCCCCAAGGCAGAACATACAGTGATGTGAGATGTCATCGCAGAAAATGCAGCATGTCTGCAGAAAGAACAAGATACATGCAGGAGCTGTTAGCGATTTTAACTTTTCAGCGCTGCTCCACATTAGGCTGCTCTCTTCAAACAGAGCTGTGCTCTGGCTGCACTGTCTGTGTTTTCCTGATCAAAGTTCATCCAGAGCAAAGTGCTGTTTTAAGTGAACAGTGAAATATGCAGTAGCGCTGCAAAATAGTGCATTGATTGACTGGCTCTCAGAGATTGTTTCAAACCCATCCCCTAGCCTTTAACTGTCTGCAAAGCTGTTTTCTCTTGTTAAGTGTATCCAGTCCACGGATCATCCATTACTTATGGGATATATTCTCCTTCCCAACAGGAAGCTGCAAGAGTCCACCCACAGCAAAGCTGCTATATAGCTCCTCCCCTAACTGCCATTACCAGTCATTCTCTTGCAAGTCTCAACATAGATAGGAGGTCGTGAGAGTCTGTGGTTTTTTATACTTAGTTTATTTCTTCAATCAAAAGTTTGTTATTTTTAAATGGCACCGGAGTGTGCTGTTTATCTCAGGCAGTATTTGGAAGAAGAATCTGCCTGCGTTTTTTCTATGATCTTAGCAGACGTAACTAAGATCCAGTTGCTGTTCTCACACATTCTGAGGAGTAAGGTACTTCAGAGGGGGAATGGCGTGCAGGTTTTCCTGCAAATAAGGTATGTGCAGTAAAATATTTTTCTAAGGAATGGAATTGACTAAGAAAATACTGCTGATACCGAAGTAATGTAAGTACAGCCTTTAAATGCAGTGAAAGCGACTGGTACCAGGCTGATTGATAGAGATATATGCTAAGGTATGTGCAGTAATATATTTTTCTAAGGAATGGAATTGACTAAGAAAATACTGCTGATACCGAAGTAATGTAAGTAAAGCCTTAAATGCAGTGATAGCGACTGGATCAGGCTTATTAATAGACATACATACTCTTATAAGAATGTGTTTTAAAACGTTTGCTGGCATGTTTAATCGTTTTTTAACATATGTTTGGTGATAAAACTTATTGGGGCCTAATTTTTCCACATGGCTGGCTTAAATTTTGCATAGAAACAGTTATAGGGAAGGTAATCCACAGCTCAGCTGTGGCAGTTTTGTTGTGTCTGTTTAAAAAAATGTCGTTTTTTTTTTTTTTTATTATCTGTTTTTTGCATTAAGGGGTTAATCATCCATTTGCAAGTGGGTGCAATGCTCTGTTAACTTATTACATGTACTGTAAAAATTTCGTTTGATTTACTGCCTTTTTTCACTGTTTTTCAAATTTTGACAAAATTTGTTTCTCTTAAAGGCACAGTAACGTTTGTTATATTTGCTTGTTAACTTGATTTAAAGTGTTTTCCAAGCTTACTAGTCTCTTTATTAGTTCTAACATGTCTAACATAGAGGAGGCTCTGTGTTTATTATGTTTAAAGCCATGGTGGAACCCCATTTTAGAATGTGTACCAGATGTACTGATTTCATGTTAAACAATAAAGATCATTTTTTGTATTTAAAAACATTATCACCAGAGGATTCTGTCGAGGGGGAAGTTATGCCGACTAACTCTCCCCACGTGTCAGACCCTTTGACTCACGCTTTAGGGACTCACGCTCAAATGGCGCCAAGTACATCAAGGGCACCCATAGCGTTTATTTTACCAGAGGATTCTGTCGAGGGGGAAGTTATGCTGACTAACTCTCCCCACGTGTCAGACCCTTTGACTCCCGCTCCAGGGACTCACGCTCAAATGGCGCCAAGTATATCAATGGCGCCCATAGCGTTTATTTTACAAGACATGGCAAAGGTTGTGTATAATACACTGGCAGCAGTATTAGTCAGACTACCTGAAATTAAAGGAAAGCAAAACAGCTCTGGGGGTAGATACAGAGCATACAGACGCTTTAAGAACCATGTCTGATACTACCTCACAATATGCTTAGTCTGTGGGTGATATTTGTGACTCAGGGAAGATGATTTAACCTGATTCTGATATTTCTACATTTAAAATTTATGCTTGAGAACCTCCACTTGTTGCTCAGGGAGGCTTTAGCTGCTCTGAATGAATGTGTACAATCGCAGTGCCAGAGAAATTGTGTAGACTGGATAAATAATATGCAGTGCCGGTGTGTACTTATGTTTTTCCAATACCTAAAGAGGTTTACTAAAATTTTTCATAAGGAATGGGATAGACCAGGTGTGCCGTTCTCTTCCCCTCCTATTTTTTAGAAGAATGTTTTCTAATAGTTGCCACCACACGGGACTTATGGCAGACAGTTCCTAAGGTGGAGAGAAGAGTTTCTACTCTAGCTAAGCGTACCACTACCTCTGGCGAGGACTGTTGTGCTTTTTTAGATCCAATGGATAAAAAATGTTTATTCAACAAGGTTTTATCCTGCAGCCCCTTGCACGCATTGCTCCTGTCACTGCTGCTGCGGCGTTCTGGTTTGAGTCTCTTGATGAGGCTTTACAGGCTCCATTGGATGAATATATTTGACAAGCTTAGAGCACTTAAGCTAGCCAATTCCTTTGTTTTCTGATGCCTTTGTTCCTTTGACTAGACTAACGGCTAAGAATTCTGTTTTTTACTATACTGGCGCGCAGAGCGCTATGGCTTATATCATGGTCAGCTGTCGTGACTTTAATAAATAAGCTACTTAACTTCCCTTCAAGGGGCAGACCCTATTCAGGCCTAGTTTGAAGGAGATTATTACTTATATCACTGGAGGAAAAGATCATGCCCTTCCTCAGGACAGGTCCAAATCAAGGGACAAAAAAGGCCTAATTTTCGTGCCTTTCGAAAATTCAAGGCAGGTGTGGCATCAACTTCCTCTAAGGCAAAATAAGAGGGAACTTTTGCTCAGTCCAAGGCGGTCTGGAGACAACCGGACCTGGAACAAAGATAAGCAGGTCAAGGAGCCTGCTGCTGCCTCTAAAACAGCATGAGGAACGGACCCCTATCTGGTAACGGATCCTATAGGGGGCAGACTTCATTCTTCGCCCAGGCGTGGGCAAGAGATGCCCAGGATCCCTGGGCATTGGAAATTATACCCCAGAGATATCTTCTGGATTTCAAAGCTTTCCCCCCCAAAAAAGGGGAGTTTTTGCCTTTCACATTTATCTGCAAACCAGATAAAGAAAGAGACATTCTTGCATTGTGTACGTGACCCATTCAGTTCCAATAGAGGAACAGGGACACAGTTTTCCTCAAATCGGTTTGTGGTTCCCAAGGAAAGGAAACCTTCAGACCTATTTTGGATCTAAAAGATCTTAAACAAATTCTTTAGAATTCTATCATTTAAGATGGAAACTATTCGTACCATCTTAACTATGATCCAGGAGAGTCAATAGAGGACTACAATGGATTTGAAGGATGCTTATCCTCACATTACGATGCATAAAGATCACCATCGGTTTTTCAGGTTTGCCTTTCTAGACAGGCATTACCAGTTTGTAGCTCTTTCCTTTGGGTTAACTACAGCCCCTAGAATCTTTATGGAGGTTCTGGGGTCACTTTGGCGGTCCTTAGGCCGCGGGGCATAGAAGTGGCCCCTTATTTAGACGACATCCTGATACAGGCGTCAAACATCCAAGTTGCCAAGTCTCATACGGACGTAGTACTGGCATTTCTGAGATCGCATGGGTGGAAAGTGAACAAGGAAAGAGTTCTCTATCCCCAATATCAAGGGTTTCCCTCCTAGGGATTCTGATAGATTTTGTAGAAATTAAAATTTACCTGACGGAGTCCAGGTTGTCAAAGTTTCTAAATTTCTGCCGTGTTCTTCATTCCATCCGCGCCCTTTGGTGGCTCAGTACATGAATGTAATCGGCTTAATGGTAGCGGCAAGGGACATAGTACCGTTTGCACGCCTACATTTCAGACCACTGCAACTATGCATGCTCAGCCAGAGGAACGGGGATTACACAGATTTGTTCTCCTGTTAAATCCGGACCAAGAAACCAGAGATTCTCTTCTCTGGTGACTATCTCGGGTCCATCTGTCCAAGGGTATGACCTTCCGCAGGTCAGATGGGACAATTGTTACAACAGATGCCAGCCTTTTAGGTTGGGATACAGTCTGGAACTCCCTGAAGGCTCAGGGATAGTGGACTCAGGAGGAGACCCTCCTTCTAATGAATATTCTGGAACTGGGAGCGATATTCCATGCTCTTCAGACTTGGCCTCAGTTAGCAACTCTGAGGTACATCATATTTCAGTCGGACAATATCACGACTGTGGCTTACATCAACCATCAAGGGGGAACAGAAGTTCCCTAGCAATGTTAGAAGTCTTAAAATAATTCACTGGACAGAGACTCACTCTTGTCTAAAAGCTATCCCTATCCCAGGTGTTGAGAACTGGGAGGCAGATTTTCTAAGTCGTCAGACTTTTCATCCGGGGGAGTGGGAATTCCCTCCGGAGGGGTTTGCACAAGATCAAGCAGGAGAGTGCTTTGGTGCTTTTGACAGCGCCTGCGTGGCCACGCAGGACCTGGTATGCAGATCTGGTGGACATGTCATCCTTTCCACCACGGTCTCTGCTTCTAAGACAGGACCCTCTACCTCAGGGTCTTTTCAACCATCTAAATATAACTAATCTGAGATGGACTGCCTGGAGACAGAACGCTTGATGTTATCAAAGCATGGCTTCTCCGAGTCAGTAATTGATACCTTAATACAGGCATGAAAGCCTGTCTCTAGGAAAATTTAACATAAGATATGGTGTAAATATCTTATTGTTATGAATCCAAGGGTTACTCATGGAGTAAAGTCTGGATTCCCAGGATATTATCTTTTCTCCAAGATGATTTTGAGAAAAGGGTTGTCAGCTAGTTCTTTAAAAGGACAGATTTCTACTCTGTCTATTCTTTTGCACAAGCGTCTGGCAGGTATTCTAGACGTTCAGGCATTTGGTCAGGCTTTGGTTAGAACCAAGCCTGTGGTTAAAAATGTTGCTCCGCCATGGAGCTTAAAGCTGGTTCTTAAGGTTCTTCAAGGAGTTCCATTTGAACCTTTTCATTCCATAGATATCAAACTTCTATCTTGGAAAGTTCCTTTTTGGTAGCTATTTCCTCGGCTCATAGAGTCTCCGAGTTATCTGCGTTGCAATGTGATTCTCCTTATCTGGTTCTCCGTACGGATAAGGTAGTCCTGTGTACCAACCTGGGTTTTTACCTAAGGTGGTATCTAACAAGAATATCACTCAAGAGATTGTTGTTCCATTCTTGTATCCTAATCCTCCTTCAAAGAAGGAACGTCTATTACACAATTTGGACGTGGTTCGTGTTTTAAAGTTTTACTTACAAGCTACTACAGATTTTCATCAAACATTCACCTTGTTTGTTGTCTATTCTGGACAGAGGAGAGGTCAAAGGACTTCAGCAACCTCTCTGTCTTTTTGGTTAAAAAGCATAATTCATTTAGCTTATGAGACTGCTGGACAGCAGCCTCCTGAAGGGATTACAGCTCATTCTACTAGAGCTGTGGTTTTCACTTGGGCCTTTTTTAAATGTGGCTTCTGTTGAACAGATTACAAGACGGAGTCTTGGTCTGCGTTTCATACTTTTTCAAATTTAACAAATTTGATACCTTGCTTCTTCGGAGGCTATTTTTGGGAGAAAGGGTTTTTTACAGGCAGTGGTAACTTCCGTTTAAGTACCTGCCTTGTCCCTCCCATCATCCGTGTACTTTAGCTTTGGTATTGGTATCCCATAAGTAATGGATGATCCGTGGACTGGATACACTTAACAAGAGAAAACATAATTTATGCTTACCTGATAAATTTATTTCTCTTGTAGTGTATCCAGTCCACGGCCCGCCCTGTCACTTTAAGGCAGGTAATTTTTCCATTAAACTACAGTCACCACTGCACCCTATGGTTTTCCTTTCTCTGCATGTTTTCGGTCGAATGACTGGTAATGGCAGTTAGGGGAGGAGCTATATAGCAGCTTTGCTGTGGGTGGACTCTTGCAGCTTCCTGTTGGGAAGGAGAATATATCCCATAAGTAATGGATGATCCGTGGACTGGATACACTACAAGAGAAATAAATTTATCAGGTAAGCATAAATTATGTTTTTTTCTGAATGTAAGATGTTTGTATGAGCAATGCACCCTTTTAATTACTACTTCTATGTTAGACTATGTCTGCAGCTAATTTACAATGACATTTTCAACTACTGCACTATATTATAAAACTTTAAATATTGCTTTATTCTCCATTTAACTAATATGTTGCAATTAAACTGGTGCTTTAGTGTAACTGCCTAATTTAAAATTAAATTTGATTTAAAAATGACCTGCAGAAAATTTCACGAAAAAAATCTCAGCGCAGAAAGTGAAAAAAAGTTCTGCCTCTGGGTGTACAACATATATATACATTGTGAGGTACTTTGCTTATCGTACCGTACAACATATATACACATCGTGTGGTACTTTGCTTATCGTACTGTACAACATATATATACATTGTGTGGTACTTTGCTTATTGTACTGTACAACATATATATACATCGTGAGGTACTTTGCTTATCGTACCGTACAACATATATATACATTGTGTGGTACTTTGCTTATCGTACTGTACAACATATATATATATCGTGTGGTACTTTGCTTATTGTACTGTACAACATATATATACATCGTGTGGTACTTTGCTTATCGTACCGTACAACATATATATACATTGTGAGGTACTTTGCTTATCGTACTGTACAACATATATATATATCGTGTGGTACTTTGCTTATTGTACTGTACAACATATATATACATCGTGTGGTACTTTGCTTATCGTACCGTACAACATATATATACATTGTGAGGTACTTTGCTTATCGTACTGTACAACATATATATATATCGTGTGGTACTTTGCTTATTGTACTGTACAACATATATATACATCGTGTGGTACTTTGCTTATCGTACTGTACAACATATATATACATCGTGTGGTACTTTGCTTATTGTACTGTACAACATATATATACATCGTGAGGTACTTTGCTTATCGTACTGTACAACATATATATACATTGTGTGGTACTTTGCTTATCGTACTGTACAACATATATATATATACATCGTGTGGTACTTTGCTTATCGTACTGTACAACATATATATACATTGTGTGGTACTTTGCTTATCGTACTGTACAACATATATATACATTGTGTGGTACTTTGCTTATCGTACTGTACAACATATATATATATACATCGTGTGGTACTTTGCTTATCGTACTGTACAACATATATATACATTGTGTGGTACTTTGCTTATCGTACTGTACAACATATATATACATTGTGTGGTACTTTGCTTATCGTACTGTACAACATATATATACATTGTGTGGTACTTTGCTTATCGTACTGTACAACATATATATATATCGTGAGGTACTTTGCTTATTGTACTGTACAACATATATACACATCGTGAGGTACTTTGCTTATCGTACCGCACAACATATATATTCATTGGAGCTACAGGAAGCTCCAGCAGTTTCGGCTGTTAAAGGGACATTAAACCCAATTTTTTTCTTTCATGACTCAGATGTAGAATACCATTTTAAACAACTTTCTAATTTACTTCTATTATCTATTTTGCTTCATTCTCTTGATATTCTTTCCTGAAAAGCATATCTAGATAGGCTCAGTAGCTTCTGATTGGTGGCTGCACTTAGATGCCTCATGTGATTGGCTCACCTATGTGTATTGCTATTTCTTTAACAAAAGATATCTAAAGAATGAAGCAAATTAGATAATAGAAGTAAATAGGAATGTTGTTTAAAAATGTATTTTCTATCTGAATCATGAAAGAAAATGTTGTGGTTTAATGTCCCTTTAAGTTACAGCCAAGAGCTGGATCTCCTGAGCCCCAGGCATTTGCCTTCATATGGAACCGGAGTACGATTGATGCTCCGGTTCCATATGAAGGCAAATGCCTGATTGTTACAGACAGTGGCACTGTGTGTCACCGTCTGTAACGATCATTGTGGGAGGCAGGTGGGTGGCACAGCTTGGGAAGGGGGTGGGAATGGAAGGTACAAGGAGGGGCCCTACACTACAGAAATGCGTGAGGGAGGGAGAGGAAGGGATCATTAGAGATCAGGCCTATGTGGCCAAATAAATATAAAGGAGGAGGGAGACCCCTACACTATGGCACAGTGGGTATGAAGGGTAAGGGGCATACACAATCTAAATAAATATAGGGGGAGATGATCACTCCTTGGAAAAAAATATAAATTATGGGCTCAACAAACTCAGGAGTCTGGGAGCCACTGGCTCCTAGAATTTTACCCCTGGCTCCTAACTTTTTGGGTTATTCTCCATATATCTATATACAAATCCAACTGTCTGGCTCCTAAAACATATGTCTTGCTCCTAAATATTCTTACTAGCTCCTAATTTTTAAACAGATTTGTCAAGCACTTATTATTGTTTTATATTTTTGGGCAGGGGGCGTATAGAAACATAATGAACCAGTAATAGTGGTTCCTTGTCATGTGATCACAGCAATAGGTTATTGCAGTGATTTCATGGGCTAAAATGTTACAAAAATAAAAAAATAAACTAACTATTCCTGCCTGACAACTGCCTAGGATCCTTACTCTGTGTCAGAAAAGCTTTTCTGACAGCTATTTACAATCCATCAATAACCCAACAGCTTTTTTCAAAGCTAATTTATTATTTGTGGCATCACTAAACCAATAGCTTTTTTCAAAGCTATTTTATCTTTTCTGATTGAGATATATATATATATATATATATATATATATATATATATATATATATATATATATATATATATATATATATATATATAATATGCTCAGTAGATATATATTTATTTATTAATGTGTATATGTATATCTTCTTATTTTTTGCTAAGCAGTGGGAATCCCGTCATTTCCTGTTATCAGCCAGTAATTGGGTGACCCACTAAGGGAAGCAAAAAAATAAAAATAAGCTTGGTAATTTCTTGTTTTTGTTTGTTTTTTGTAAAGTTGTTAGAGTTCTTAGTAGAATTATTAGTTATCTGTACTATATTATAATACTAGATTTTGCTTTTTTCTTGCGGCAAGATATATACCTTAGATATGCCAAAAGGGCAAAAAGATTGTGTAATGATTGTAAATGATACTGACGCTGATATTGATCCCTCTAAATCAGAAATACCATCCTTATTCATAAAGCGAGGAAACAAGAGACACTGATGTCAAGCCCCATATCCCCCCCCCCCCCAATAAACAAAATCCCAATCTTCACAAATACAAGTTAGAGTCTCAAGGTGACAATTTAATTTGTAATTCCCCTCATTTTTATAGCCCTGAAATTCCCAATTTTACTTAGTCTGCTGGTACCAATGTAGAACTCACCAATTTCAATCCAGCAGACGTTTTCAAAATATTTTTTTCAGATGCTGTTTTGTAAGAAATGGTTTCCTAGACTAACCTTTATGCTGAGCAGGGCTTGGCCCAGAAATCCGATCCCAATAATTATTGCAAAGTTAAATAAATGGGGACTCACTCTTACTATGGGCATCTTACACAAGCTAAGAATAAAATCATATTGGTCTACCCACCCAGTATTTTCAACACCTCAGTTCCCAGCAGTAATGCCCAGATCAAGGTATAAAACCTTACAGTTTCCTAGACTTTGCCGATAACACACAGGCCCTACCTTTGACTGACCTATATTATGACAGATTATATAAAATAAGACCACTAATTGATTATTTTAACAAATTATTTGCTGAAGTATAAACCCTATCTAAAATAAAAATATTTGAGTTACAAATCCCTAATGTTTTTGAAAGGTAGATTACAATTTAAACAAATATATCCCCTCCCAAACATATCTAAAAATCCCCTTTCAGAGCTGTGATACCAAATGAGCCCTGGATCTATTGTCACAACGTGTCTATAATCCCCTTTCAGAACTGTGATTCACATCTACAATTAGCAGCCTTCTAATTACCAAAACCAATGAAAAGCCCAGGCATGACTGATATTTCTGAAATAGGGGCCGTAAAAAAGACTTTAAAATAATTTGAAAATTTCACTGTAATTTTTTCTGTGAATGTCAGTGAGAACTACAATGTATGTGAAAAGAATCTTTTTTTTTATTTTTCTAATATGCAATGGAAAATAAACCATTAACCCTTTGCCTGAATATTTCTAAAAATCCCCTTTCAGAGTTATGATTCACAGCTGCAATTAGTGGCCTTTTAATTACTAAAACCAATGACAAACCCATACATGTCTGCTAATTCTGAACACAGGGGATCCTACAGAAGTGTTTGCAAGCATTTGTCTTATGACTCTGCACTTGTTCTGTGTAACATCTGGTGCACATCTGACTGCAAACTGGTCACATGAAATATGCCAAAAATGGGCCTAGATACCTTTTGTCATAACGTGTCT
>NC_069505.1:560677474-560679974 GCF_027579735.1 Bombina bombina
ACACACAGTTACACATAAATATATACGTATATAAGCACAGTGAGGAGGTAAGTAGCGCAGTGCTGGGCAGCAGTTTTACATATATATGTATATGACTGTATATACACACAGTTACACATAAATATATACGTATATAAGCACATTGAGGAGGTAAGTAGCGCAGTAATGGGCATCAGTTTTACATATATATGTATATGACTATGTATATACACACAGTTACACATAAATATATATGTATATAAGCACAGCGAGGAGGTAAGTAGCGCAGCGCTGGGCAGCAGTTTTACATATATATGTATATGACTATGTATATATACACAGTTACACATAAATATATATGTATATAAGCACAGCGAGGAGGTAAGTAGCGCAGCGATGGGCAGCAGTTTTACATATATATGTATATGACTATGTATATACACACAGTTACACATAAATATATATGTATATAAGCACAGCGAGGAGGTAAGTAGCGCAGTGATGGGCAGCAGTTTTACATATATATGTATATGACTATGTATATACACACAGTTACACATAAATATATATGTATATAAGCACAGCGAGGAGGTAAGTAGCGCAGCGATGGGCAGCAGTTTTACATATATATGTATATGACTATGTATATACACACAGTTACACATAAATATATATGTATATAAGCACAGCAAGGAGGTAAGTAGCGCAGCGCTGGGCAGCAGTTGTACATATATATGTATATGACTATGTATATACACACAGTTACACATAAATATATACGTATATAAGCACAGTGAGGAGGTAAGTAGCGCAGTGCTGGGCAGCAGTTTTACATATATATGTATATGACTGTATATACACACAGTTACACATAAATATATACGTATATAAGCACATTGAGGAGGTAAGTAGCGCAGTAATGGGCAGCAGTTTTACATATATATATGTATATGACTGTATATACACACAGTTACACATAAATATATACGTATATAAGCACAGCGAGGAGGTAAGTAGCGCAGTGCTGGGCAGCAGTTTTACATATATATGTATATGACTATGTATATACACACATTTATAATGAAACAAGGAGGAACGGATGCCCATATAGTAAAATAAAAAGTTCTTTATTTCAAAAGGTAATTAAAAGTTGCAAGTGGGGCAACAGTCAAGAAAACAGGTGTAAGACAGGCGAGACACCTATGGGCTTACATGTTTCGGCGCTTAGCCGTAATCATAGCCTCAGGTGTGACAATTGACAGTGAGTTTAAAAGAAGTACAATGCATGCTGATTGGTTAAAAGATACAAACAAAAACACGCCTATTTTACACAACAGTAAAAAACATTGGAAATTAACCCTAGATGCCATGTATAGCTCGCAAGCATCACCGAACCCTAAAAATTGATAGCAAGAGTGAAAATGAGAGAGGGGGGCAAGGTAAATAGCAGAGGAAAAATGATGTAAAAAAGAGAGAGAATGTAAGAAAAGCCTAAATATATACTTAAATTAGAAAATGCAATAAAGACATGATAAAGTATAAAGCACAGAGCATAAGAGAAAAGGGCAGAAAACACAAACCAAAAAATATATGTATGTATGTATAACCCTGATATATTGCTCAAGCATGACAGCAGAGAAAGAAAAGAAAGAGAAAACATAATGATAAAAAAGATATCTGATTAGAGAGAAGAAGAGTTGCAAATATAAATATAAATTATAACATGATTATTAATAATAATACAATCACTTTCTAATAAATAAGAATATAAAGAAAAATGAGTTTACTCTCAATTTGAAAAAATATATGTTTGCAAATAAGTTGTAATGGGATATTAAGGTATTATGAAATTATTCCCAGAAGTTAATTAGATCATATTTTGAGTTTAAACCCAAAGGGAGTCTGTTTTTTAAGGTAAAAATCCAGAACACCTCTCTTTTGGCCAGCGTCTCATCTAAGTTACCTCCTCTATTAGGGATTTTAGCTTTTTCTATAGCTGCCCATCTAAAAGTGTCTAAACTACTTTTATGTTTAGTGACAAAGTGTTGGACCAATGGGGTGGAGGATTTTCCTTTGGATATGGTAGAGAAATGTTCCCTAATTCTAGAGTTGACATCCCTAGAGGTCAACCCTATGTATTGCACCTTGCACGCTGTGCACAAAATTAGGTACACCACATAGGTGCTTTGACAGTTAAGACATGTCTTAATGGGATAAGTCTGACCAGTGACAGTAGAGGAAAATGTAGGGGTAGTAAGAACATAGTCACAAGGCTTGCATCTGCGATGGCCACATTTATACATTCCCAAATGTTGTAACCATGAGCTGGTAGAATTTTGTGTTTGTTTGAGTTGTGTAGGGGCCAGGATAGATGCAAGCGTGGGACACTTTTTATAGGAACATCTGAACCCATTATTAACCGTCTCTTGTAATTTATTGTCGGCGGCAAGTAAGGGGAAATGTTTCTTGATAATGGTGCAGATCTGAGAATATTGTTCGCTGAAAGTCGTCACGAAGTGGA